>NC_134484.1:480864907-480969468 GCF_040206685.1 Ascaphus truei | reverse complement strand
TAGGGGGCACTCACCGCACCTTGCTTGGGAGCCCACCAGGGGTCACTGTTCCATATGAGATCAGGAGGAGCTTGATAGAGGCGCTCTGGCCTCTCCTTGTCCTCTCTATGGTCACTCTGCTGCAGCCGGATGTCCTGGTGTGTGAGGTTTGATTCCGGCAGGAAACACTGAGTTTGATTCCGGCAGGAAACACTGATCCTGAGCACAGACTGTCCCACATCCTGAGGGGGGGAATCCAGGTCACTCCCACAGGGAAGGACTGAGAGATCACAGGGGCTCCCCCCACCCTCCATAGGAAGTACACACACAGTGAGGGGGGGATAAAGTGCACATCTCAGGCACTGAGGGGGGGGACACACTGAGGAATAGGCTCTGCAGCCTCTAAGTCCCTTTTCCTGTGCCCCCCTCACATTGCCCACCCCCTGCTGCACAGAGATCTTCAGCCTGTGTTATTGGGTAAGTGCTTTCCTCCTCCTCCTTCCCCTCCCTTGTGTGACCTGTGCACATTATCCCAGTGCTGCTCTGAGCTTCCTTACACACAGGAGCCAGAGAGGCTGAGCTCTGATAGTGAGGGGGGAGCCTCTGGCACTGGGGGGGTTACTCCTCCTGTATCACAGGGACTGGGAGATAATGGGGGTTATTTTACATTGGGAATTAACATTAGGAATCAGTGAGGATAAGATTGGGAAAGTTATTAAATAGAGTTAGAAAGTAATTAGATTGAGGGAGTATTGGTTGGAGTTTAACTCCTTCATTACTACAGGGGCCAGCATCATGTGTGTGTTATGGGCTATAGCTTCTCTGTGTGAGGGAGTTGGGGGGGGGGGGAAAGGGGTGTGGGGGGGGGGGGGGGAAAGGGGTGTGGGGGGGGGGGGGGGAAAGGGGTGTGGGGGGGGGGGGGGAAAGGGGTGTGGGGGGGGGGGGGGGGAAAGGGGTGTGGGGGGGGGGGGGGGGGGAAAGGGGTGTGGGGGGGGGGGGGGAAAGGGGTGTGGGGGGGGGGGGGGAAAGGGGTGTGGGGGGGGGGAAGGGGTGTGGGGGGGGGGAAAGGGGTGTGGGGGGGGGGGGAAAGGGGTGTGGGGGGGGAAAGGGGTGTGGGGGGGGGGGGGGGGGAAAGGGGTGTGGGGGGGGGGGAAAGGGGTGTGGGGGGGGGGAAAGGGGTGTGGGGAGGGGGGGAAAGGGGTGTGGGGGGAGGAAAGGGGAGTGTGGGGGGTTGATAGGGGAGTGTGGGGGGGAAAGGGGAGTGGGTGAAAAAAGGAGGGGAGTGGGAAAGGAGGGGAGTGGGGGGGGGGGGGAGGGGAGTGTGGGGGGTTGATAGGGGAGTGTGGGGGGGGAAAGGGAAGTGTGGGGGGGGGAAGGGGAGTGGGTGAGGAAAGGAGGGGAGTGGGGGGGGGAGGAGGGGAGTGGGGGGGGGGAGGAGGGGAGTGGGGGGGGGGAGGAGGGGAGTGGGGGGGGGGGAGGAGGGGAGTGGGGGGGGGAGGAGGGGAGTGGGGGGGGGGAGGAGGGGAGTGGGGGGGGGGAGTGGCGGGGGGGGAGGAGGGGAGTGGGGGGGGAAAGGGGGGAGGGGGGGGGGGAGGGGAGTGGGGGGGGAAAGGGGGGAGGAGGGGAGGGGGGGGGGAGGGGAGTGGGGGGGGGGGAGGGGAGTGGGGGGGGGGGTTGGGGAGGGGAGTGGGGGGAGGAGGGAGTGGGGGGGGGGGGGGGAGGGGAGTGGGGGGGGAAAGGGGGGGGGGAGGAGGGGAGGGAGGGGGGGGGGGAGGAGGGGAGTGGGGGGGGGGAGGAGGGGAGTGGGGGGGGGAGTGGCGGGGGGGGAGGAGGGGAGTGGGGGGGGAAAGGGGGGAGGAGGGGAGGGGGGGGGGAGGAGGGGGAGGGGGGGGGAGGGGAGTGGGGGGGGGGGAGGGGAGTGGGGGGGGGGAGGGGAGTGGGGGGGGGGGTGGGGAGTGGGGGGGGGAGGGGAGTGGGGGGGGAAAGGGGGGGGGGAGGAGGGAGGGGGGGGGGAGAGTGGGGGGTGGGGGAGGGGGGGGGGAGGGAGGGGAGGGGGGGGGGAGGAGGGAGTGGGGGGGGGGAAAGGGGAGAGGAGGGGGTGGGGGGGGAAAGGGGAGAGGGGGGGGTGGGTGGGGGGGGTGGGGAAAGGGGAGAGGGGGGGTGGGAAAGGGGAGAGGGGGGGGTGGAGAGCAGGGGGCATATGTATTGTCATAATTTATGTATCTTCATGCCCTCTTCGTTCCCCCGCTGTTTCGGCGGCTGGCCGCTCCCCCTTCTTGGTTCCCCGATGGCTCGGGGCTCGCTCTTCGCTCCCCCGTTCCCCGTGACTCGGGGCTCGCTCCCCCGTGACTCGGGGCTCGCTCCCCCGTGACTCGGGGCTCGCTCCCCCGTGACGCGCTCCCCCTTTCCCCGTGACGCGCTCCCCCCTTTCCCCGTGACGCGCTCCCCCTTTCCCCGTGACGCGCTCCCCCTTTCCCCGTGACGCGCTCCCCCCCCGCGATCGCTTGGTCCCCCCCCCGCGATCGCTTGGTCCCCCCATGTGTCGGACTGAGGCGCGTGCAGGCGGCGGCAGGAAGCGCGTGCATGTGTGGGCCTGGCCTGTGTGGGCCTGGGGCCTGTGGCGCGAGGCTGAAATAGGTGAGTTACTGGGGCCATCAGTTGAGGCGGGACGCGCAGTGGTGTGACTTACCTGGGCGGGCGGTGTGTGTGTGTGTGTGTGTGTGTGTTTGGACCTTTGGCCCGTCACTCCGCCTCAGTCCAATGAGAGGTGTCCGGGGGCGGGCGGGCCAAGGGACCAATGAGATTGCCGCTAAGGACAGGGAACACACCAGGGAAACATACATACATACAATGCTTTCAGAAATATATAGTAAGAAGTAAGATTAATTTATCTCATGTCTATATATGTAATTTGTCAATGAAAGCAAGATATTGTTATAAATATTTACTACATCCAGCTATGGATACCATACAGGAAAGTTACATTCTTGGAGTTGGACTCTAGTGAATAAGCTACAGCCATAATATAGATATCTATATATTCTTATGTGTTAGTTCAGCAGTAAAAAACTACATGTGCGTATCCATAGGTAGACTAAGATATAGTGCTATTATGAAATATATTCAATATATAAAGCACTAAAGGCAATAAAGTGTTCAAAGAATGGTAATAATTGTTCATACTGGTTAGTGCTACTGAATGTGTTCACATGTGACGTGTGTACATATTTAACTATATTATGTATCTAGATATGGAGTTAAAGACATGATGAGTGTCCTCCAACATGCAACCCCATCATAAAGGAAAAGAATGAAAATCACCATGGAGACATTTTGGAAACAGTATGGGGATAGTATAGGGAACATATGGATGGGAGCTAGTCGAGAACTATTTCAAGAAATGATTAAGGCTCCAATCCACATTAATTCCATCCGCAACCCGTGTTTTTCAGGGTAAAGATCCAGAATGATTCCCTACGATAAAGTGTTAATAATATTACCTCCTCCTTTCATGTTGGGTAATTCGTTTTACTCCTACAAAAGTGAAATTCTCTGGCCCTCCCCTTTCACAAGCAGTACAATGTTTAGGGACAAGATGTTGAAGATCTCTCTTTTTAATTCATCTATAATGTTCTTTCATCCTAACTTTTAGTGGTCGCATGGTTCTTCCAATATATCGCATCCCACATTCATCACTCGTGTGATGTGATCATGTACACCACATGAGTGGTGTCACAATTGATGAAGTTATTAATTCTATATTTCTTGCTAGGGATTGTGGGACTGACGAGCTTGCGGGATTGGTTTATCATGGGTATGATATCACTTTTTGGCGCAAATTGACTGTTATTTACAACAACAAAAAAGGGGGGTTTCGGAGGGTTCTCGGCCCTCTCTCCATCCGAAACCTGTGCATGATGTCTGGGATGTCTCCCAAGGGCAATATGCCCGCATGCCTTTATCACCAAGGTGATCAAGGTTTCCACTTTAGGACTATTACTTAGTCCACTCCTTCTTTCTCTCCTCCCCTCGCCCTCGCTCCCTCTCCTCCGCCTGGCCACCCCTCTTCGTTCCCGCAAAAGAAAGACAGAAACACTGGAGCTATTTCCCAATAAAAACGCCCAAAGTAAAACAAGACCCCCACCCTGGGAAAGTGGAAGGTCCAAATATTCTTATATGCAAAACAAAAGTATGTCAAACACGGCCTCCATAAAGTTAGTATCCCTTAATGTTAAAGGCCTGAACTCAGTTAGAAAGAGGAGACTTGCACTCCAGGAATGTAAAAAAAAAACAAAAGGAGATATCCTGTTCATTCAAGAGACTCATTTTAATACCCCCTCCCCACCAAACACATTTAAGAACACGTTTCCCCAATCATACTTTGCGTCATTCACTAGTAAAAAAAAAGTGGGGTTGCCATCCTAATTAAAAATAACATCCCATTTGCCCCTACTACAAAGATACGCCCTTTCCTCTGTTGCTCGACTGCTAAAACTCTGACTCAGGCCCTCATTCTCTCCCGTCTTGATTAATGTAACCTCCTGCTGTCCGGCCTTCCTGCCTCTCACCTGTCTCCCCTACAATCTATCCTAAATGCTGCTGCCAGAATCACTCTACTCTTTCCTAGATCCGTCTCAGCATCTCCTCTCCTGAAATCCCTCTCCTGGCTACCGATCAAATCCCGCATCTCACACTCCATTCTTCTCACTTTTAAAGCTTTACACTCTACTGCCCCTCCTTACATCTCAGCCCTAATTTCTCGCGATGCACCATCCCGACTCTTGCGTTCTGCTCAAGGATGTCTTCTTTCTACCCCCTTTTTATCTAAAGCCCTCTCCCGCCTTAAACCTTTTTCACTGACTGCCCCACACCTCTGGAATGCCTTTCCCCTCAGTACCCGACTAGCACCCTCTCTATCCACCTTTAAGACCCACCTTAAGACACACTTGCTTAAAGAAGCATATGAATAGCACTGTGAACATTCTGAACACATGATACATAAAACTTGGCCCCCTGCAGACGCACTTACCAGAACTCCCTCCTCCTGTCTCTGTACGTTCTCCCTACCTACCAATTAGATTGTAAGCTCCTCGGGGCAGGGACTCCTCTTCCTTAATGTTATGTTTATGTCTAAAGCACTTATTCCCATGATCTGTTATTTATTCGATTACCACATGTATTACTGTGAAGCGCTATGTACATTAATGGCGCTATATAAATAAAGACATACAATACAATACTAAAGTAGTGGCAGATCCAGGCGGTAGATATCTAATTGTACAGGGGTCCCTCGCAGGGGTTTCAGTGTCCCTCATAAACATATACGCTCCTAATGAAAATCAAATCGACTTCCTAAAGACAGTCTTAGAATCCTTAGACCAGCAAACTTTGTCATCTTTAATAATAGCACGGGATATGAATACGATATGTGTCCCACTCAATCCAAGTTCTGAAATCTGCCAAAAAAATGTAAGGAATTAATAAAAGACTTTTCCCTAGTGGATATATGGAGGGCGCAGCACCAGGGTCAGCGGGACTACACGTTTTTCTCAGCACCACATCATACCTACTCTAGGCTTGATTATTTTCTGGGTACCAAAAATATTCTCCAGGCATCCTCCCAGTCGAATATAGGTCCAATAACCTGGTCTGACCACACCCCTGTCGACTTGGTCCTCTCTCTGCCCTTCGTCAAAAACAACCTATATAAATGGAAATTAAATGACTCTATTGAACTATCCAGAAATAGAGAGCACAATCAAACAAAAATTATCAGAATACTTTACATTAAACGAGGGCTCGGTCTCAGCCCCAGCTATGTTATGGGAAGCCCATAAGGCATCAATCGGAGGAGCGAACTCTCGGGGAAGGCAGGGGAGAAGGGAAGGAAGATACCCTCGCAACTGCTAAGAATAGGAGTCAGTGGTGCTACTATCTGGGGTGAATATGAACTAGTACTGTGGAGAAAAAGAACCCCAATGGAGAGCACTCAAACAGATGCACAATATACAGAAACCAGGGAAGGGGGTGTATACAGTGATGTGTGGAGTGTACTGCTGCGGCCGAGTTTATTCGAGCATTTGCCCGTTCTCGGCCGCAGCAGTAACCTGGCGCGCGCCGGAGGGTGCCGGGCGCGCGCCGAAGCCTCGGAGGAGAGGCCCGCCGATCGGGGCTTCCCCCTCTCCTCACCGGGTCCGCCGGGTCCCCCGGAACGTCCCGCCGCCGTCAGTACATCCACGCGACACCAGGGCTCCCTCGGGGAGCCCTGGGCACGCGTACAGGCGGAACAGGCACCCGATGATGCGTGACCGCGCATCGGTGATGCGCGGCACGCTGAGGGAGTGCGGCTCGCAAGCCGGGACATTTCCCGGCTTGCGGAATGAGCCGCACTCGAATAAAGTGTGCCGCCTGTGTATAAGTTAAAAATCATTTATTAGAGTCATAACTCAATTAAAATTAATAGGACGCTAAGTACCAGGGTGATTGAGACTCAAATGAGCCAAAAAAGCGCAGCGAAAGTAAAATATACCAGGTCTCAAGTGTAGAGTGTGGGCTACTACCCTTGATGATATGTGCAGGGTAAAGCCAGATGAAATAAACACCCACTGGGGTCTGTGTCAAATGGTAGCTTGTCACAGGTAAAGCCACATGTGGCTGTCAGTAGTTCTAGCTTAGAGGTAGTAGTGAATGGTGTTATATATACCAGGTCACAAGGTATATAAAGGTAAGTATATCTGGTAAGTATTCACCATAATACACTCTCACAGAGACAAACTACGATCACCATTAATAGGGTAATCCAGAAAGGCAGGTCACTGCTGTAATCCCTGGGTGGTGCTACTATATCAAGGCACCATAACAATATTAGATCACTCTACGTACGTTTCGCTTAGGCAAGCTTTCTCAAGGCTGGGCGGGGCATGTGTACTGCCCCCACCTTTTATGGAGGAGCGTGAGCTCTGATAGGTTACTCTATTCCCTATTCATGTGTCCTAGTTAGGTACTTAGCGTGTGTATAATGAGGGATAGGATCGTGTCCTTAAGTATAGGCAAACTACTGCCCCCAGTGTCCATTTCAATGTTGTGAAGATTTTTAGTGAATACATTAGTATCCATGGACTGCGTGGATACTGCATAGGGGCTACATGTCGCTAACACTATTTGCATAGTAAGGGATAATTAAGGGAGTTGCAACAGAGGTATAGGTGATGGTTTAAAATGGATAGCCACAGGCTCTATATAGGGTCCCCTGTGTACACAGCTCAGGTGAACATCAAGGCTAAATATACAGGCTATATAAAGGGACTATAGACAAAGCCCTCATTTAGACCCCTTGGGCTAAGGGTTTGTAGGGTATAAATCCACCGGGACTCTATTTTAAGTAGCTCTTGGTCCCAGTTCCCCTTCCTAATGCCCATGGGGAATTGGTCTATGCCCTTGAAGGTTAGTACCGTGTGGTCACCCCGGTGGTGCTCGTTGACATGCCTGGCCACCGGAGTGTCCACACCATTCCTGATGTTTCCCAGGTGTTCGAGGACCCTGACCCTAAATGGGCGCCTAGTTTTCCCTATATATTTCATAGTGCAAACGCATTCTGCCATATAGATAACCCCTGGGGTTTTGCAATTAATAAACTTTCGTATATTAAATTTACGTGTATTATCCCAGTTATTAAACGTTTTTGCATTCACTATGACCGAGCAAGCTTTGCAGTTTTTACAGATGAAGCTGCCTGTTGGTCTCATAGGGAGCCAGGTTTTATTGACAGGGGCCTCAAAGTGGCTGTTAACCAACATATCACGTAAGTTCTTAGACCGACGACTGGCCATTTCTGGGTATGGTTTAAGCACTTCTTTGAGGTCCTCATCCGCCCTAAGGATGTGCCAATGTTTGTTAAAAGCACTCCTTGCTTTAGTCCATTGTTCATTATATGTGCCTATGAACCTGATCGTCTTTGCAGAATTGATCTCCATTTTGTCTTTTAATAGGTCCACCCTTGGTGTGTTTTTGGCTCTCTTGTATGCCTTGTGTACCATATTTTTGGAGTACCCACATTCAAGGAATCTCTCCCTCATCAATGAGGCTTGTTTCTCGAACTCTGTGTTGTCTGTACAGTTCCGTTTGATTCGCAAGAACTGTCCTATAGGGATGCCTTTAATAAGGTTAGGTGGGTGATGACTAGTAGCCCTTAGAATGCTATTTGTCGCAGTGCTTTTTCTATAAATGGTACTGCTAATCATCCCATTTACTCCAATTTGTACAGTAAGGTCGAGAAAATTAATTCTATCAGGACCAATCTCATGTGAGTTTGAGATTGTTCGTGTTCTGGTTCACTCCATCGATAAAGGTCTTGAGGAGATCCGTGGATCCTCTCCACATCAAGAACACATCATCGATGAATCTGTACCACATCTCGATATGGTCCGTGAAAGTCTCATTCTGCTCACCAAAAACCACTTCCGCCTCTCACCAGCCCAGGTACAGATTGGCATAGGAAGGGGCACATTTGGTCCCCATCGCTGTGCCCTGGGTCTGGTGGTACATGTTGTTATTAAAAAGGAAGTAGTTCTTGGTGAGAACAAACTGTAAGAGTTTGACCAAGAAGGTGCTGTGGTCCTTAAATGACAGCCCCTTGCTCTCAGGAAATATGTTACAGCCTCTAGGCCCTTGGTATGTGGTATAGAGGTGTACAAGCCTTCCACATCTAGTGACACTAGGATAGTGTCTTCTGTCACCATAATGTCATTTAGTTTGTTAAGGATATCCTTCGTATCCCTAAGGTGAGATGGGAGGGCTGTTACAAATGGTCTTAGTACCTGGTCAATGTAGTTGCTGGCATTTTTGGTAAGATTCCCAATGCCAGACACAATGGGACGTCCCGGGGGTGGTGTATGTTTTTTATGTATTTTTGGTAATGATTAGAAGGTCACAATCTTAGGGAACTGAACAAAGATAAAGTCCATCTCACTTTTAGTGATAAGGTTACCCTGGAAAGCGTCTGACAAGATATTGTGAAGTTCTTTCTGATATTCTGGATTGGGGTCACTTGTAAGCACCTCGTAACAGGTCCTATCAGAGAGAAGACGTATATTCTCTGTTACATAATCCTCACTCCTCAGGATGACAAGATTGCCTCCCTTATCAGAAGGTTTGATGACAATTTCCCTATCTTGTTCAAGTTCCTTGAGGGCCATTTCCTCAGCTTGTGTCAGATTGCGATTGTCTGTGTTCTGGGGATGTCTAAATGTCTCTAATTCTTTTGTCACTAGATCAACAAATACCGCTATTTTGGAGTTTGCTTCCAATGGGGGCATGAATTTGGATTTAGGTCTAAGTGAGGTAAAAGGACCCTCACCCTCTATCCTTTCCGATTCTTCTGCTAGGTCTGTGAGTACCCTCAGATTATCCGCATCAAGTTCAGTGAGAGGGTCTATGCCCAAATTAGTTGTAATGCGTAGATCCCTTCTCTTAAAGAGTTTGTGCAGTAACAATTTCCTTGCGAACAGGTTCAGATCTTTAACCCATTCGAAGGTATCAAATTTTGATGTAGGGGAAAATGACAGACCTTTAAGCAGTACATTTATGTGATCTGTATTTAGAATACGGTTGGGTAGGTTAATGATCTAACCTTGATTCATGCCTTCTGTCATATTACTAGTGGTATGAGACAAACAGGTCGGATTTAGTAATGTTTGTACCCTCTCGACCTCCTGTGTTCCCCAGCGTGCCTTCCCCTTCCCTGACCTCTTTTTGCCCCTTCTTGTCGGCCTCTTCCTCTCTGAAAGTAAGCTGTCCTTGTTTCCTCTAAAAAAGGAAGTGGAGGTCCCTGAGTGCGTGTTAGCATGTGATGTTTCTTATTGGTTTTAGTCTGTTCCTCCTCTAAGTCGGAGTTTTCATACTCAGTGGAAGACTCAGTAATATCTGGTTGTGTGGTTGGTTTTCTGAGGTGGAACTTATATATTTTGCCCTCATCAAAATCTTTTCTGTCTCTAAGGTATTTGCGGTGTTTTCTTTCCTTGAGTTCTTTCTTAAATTTATTGATGTTAGTTTGTAAGAGGGTTTCCAAATTTTGGAATTCTGTCTCTTTGTTCCACTTTTCCACTTCAATTAAAAGTGCATCAATTTTATTACTCTGTAACTGTAATTGAGTAGTCTGAAAGTCAACCAAATGTTTCATCAGGTCCCTGGAGCATTGGGTAATAATAGTTCCCCAGGTCTTAATAAACCTCTCATCTATGATGTTATGAGCTGGGGCTAAATTACTCCTAAGGCCTCGTGGGATTAATTTCTCTTTAGTGTAGGTCTCTAGACTAAAGACTTCCCAGTGTAGTCTTATATTTTTTATAGTTGACATTAAGTTCGTTGAAAAAATCTTGTACTTTAATCGTAGGTGGATCATCAGTTGTTAATGTAATTGTGCTATTTGTAAAACATTCCTGGACTTCAGTTTGCCAGTCTTCTAAATTTGGCTTTCTAGATAGAAAGCCAGCCATCATATGGTAGCGTGCAGAGGGTAGAGGGAGCAGGAGACACTCCAATGAATATTGCAAACTCTCGGGGAAAGCAGGGGAGAAGGGAAGGCAGGGGAGAAGGGAAGGCAAGGAAGATACCCTCGCAACTGCTAAGAATAGGAGTCTGTGGTGCTACTATCTGGGGTGAATATGAACTAGTACTGTGGAGAAAACGAACCCCAATGGAGAGCACTCAAACAGATGCACAATATACAGAAACCAGGGAAGGGGGTGTATACAGTGATGTGTGGAGTGTATAAGTTAAAAATCATTTATTAGAGTCATAACTCAATTAAAATTAATAGGACGCTAAGTACCAGGTTGATTGAGACTCAAATGAGCCAAAAAAGCGCAGCGAAAGTAAAATATACCAGGTCTCAAGTGTAGAGTGTGGGCTACTACCCTTGATGATATGTGCAGGGTAAAGCCAGATGAAATAAACACCCACTGGGGTCTGTGTCAAATGGTACTCTATTCCCTATTCATCTGTCCTAGTTAGGTACTTAGCGTGTGTATAATGAGGGATAGGATCGTGTCCTTAAGTATAGGCAAACTACTGCCCCCAGTGTCCATTTCATTGTTGTGAAGATTTTTAGTGAATACATTAGTATCCATGGACTGCGTGGATACTGCATAGGGGCTACATGTCGCTAACACTATTTGCACAGTAAGGGATAATTAAGGGAGTTGCAACAGAGAGGTATAGGTGATGGTTTAAAATGGATAGCCACAGGGTCTATATAGGGTCCCCTGTGTACACAGCTCAGGTGAACATCAAGGCTACATATACAGGCTATATAAAGGGACTATAGACAAAGCCCTCGTTTAGACCCCTTGGGCTAAGGGTTTGTAGGGTATAAATCCACGGGACTCTATTTTAAGTAGCTCTTGGTCCCAGTTCCCCTTCCTAATGCCCATGGAGAATTGGTCTATGCCCTTGAAGGTTAGTACCGTGTGGTCACCCCGGTGGTGCTCGTTGACATGCCTGGCCACCGGAGTGTCCACACCATTCCTGATGTTTCCCAGGTGTTCGAGGACCCTGACCCTAAATGGGCACCTAGTTTTCCCTATGTATTTCATAGTGCAAACGCATTCTGCCATATAGATAACCCCTGGGGTTAGAGCTACTTAAAATAGAGTCCCGGTGGATTTATACCAGTACACATGCCCCGCCCAGCCTTGAGAAAGCTTGTCTAAGCGAAACGTACGTAGAATTATCTAATATTGTTATGGTGCCTTGATATAGTAGCACCACCCAGGGATTACAGCAGCGACCTGCCCTTCTGGATTACCCTATTAATGGTGATCGTAGTTTGTCCCTGTGAGAGTGTATTATGGTGAATACTTACCAGATATACTTACCTTTATATACCTTGTGACCTGGTATATATAACACCATTCACTACTACCTCTAAGCTAGAACTACTGACAGCCACATGTGGCTTTACCTGTGACAAGCTACCATTTGACACAGACCCCAGTGGGTGTTTATTTCATCTGGCTTTACCCTGCACATATCATCAAGGGTAGTAGCCCACACTCTACACTTGAGACCTGGTATATTTTACTTTCGCTGCGCTTTTTTGGCTCAATTGAGTCTCAATCACCCTGGTTATTAGCGTCCTATTAATTTTAATTGAGTTATGACTCTAATAAATGATTTTTAACTTATACACTCCACACATCACTGTATACACCCCCTTCCCTGGTTTCTGTATATTGTGCATCTGTTTGAGTGCTCTCCATTGGGGTTCTTTTTCTCCACAGTACTAGTTCATATTCACCCCAGATAGTAGCACCACTGACTCCTATTCTAAGCAGTTTCGAGGGTATCTTCCTTCCCTTCTCCCCTGCCTTCCCCGAGAGTTTGCAATATTCATTGGAGTGTCTCCTGCTCCCTCTACCCTCTGCACGCTACCATATGATGGCTGGCTTTCTATCTAGAAAGCCAAATTTAGAAGACTGGCAAACTGAAGCCCAAGAATGTTTTACAAATAGCACAATTACATTAACAACTGATGATCCACCTACGATTAAAGTACAAGATTTTTTCAACGAACTTAATGTCAACTATAAAAAATATATAAGACTATACTGGGAAGTCTTTAGTCTAGAGACCTACACTAAAGAGAAATTAATCCCATGAGGCCTTAGGAGTAACTTAGCCCCAGCTCATAACATCATAGATGAGGAGTTTATTAAGACCTGGGAAACTATTATTACCCAATGCTCCAGGGACCTGATGAAACATTTGGTTGACTTTCAGACTACTCAATTACAGTTACAGAGTAATAAAATTGATGCACTTTTAATTGAAGTGGAAAAGTGGAACAAAGAGACAGAATTCCAAAATTTGGAAACCCTCTTACAAACTAACATCAATAAATTTAAGAAAGAACTCAAGGAAAGAAAACACCGCAAATACCTTAGAGACAGAAAAGATTTTGATGAGGGCAAAATATATAAGTTCCACCTCAGAAAACCAACCACACAACCAGATATTACTGAGTCTTCCACTGAGTATGAAAACTCCGACTTAGAGGAGGAACAGACTAAAACCAATAAGAAACATCACATGCTAACACGCACTCAGGGACCTCCACTTCCTTTTTTAGAGGAAACAAGGACAGCTTACTTTCAGAGAGGAAGAGGCCGACAAGAAGGGGCAAAAAGAGGTCAGGGAAGGGGAAGGCACGCTGGGGAACACAGGAGGTCGAGAGGGTACAAACATTACTAAATCCGACCTGTTTGTCTCATACCACTAGTAATATGACAGAAGGCATGAATCAAGGTTAGATCATTAACCTACCCAACCGTATTCTAAATACAGATCACATAAATGTACTGCTTAAAGGTCTGTCATTTTCCCCTACATCAAAATTTGATACCTTCGAATGGGTTAAAGATCTGAACCTGTTCGCAAGGAAATTGTTACTGCACAAACTCCCTTCTGGATTACCATATTAATGGTGATCGTAGTTTGTCCCTGTGAGAGTGTATTATGGTGAATACTTACCAGATATACTTACCTTTATATACCTTGTGACCTGGTATATATATATAACACCATTCACTACTACCTCTAAGCTAGAACTACTGACAGCCGCATGTGGCTTTACCTGTGACGAGCTACCATTTGACACAGACCCCAGTGGGTGTTTATTTCATCTGACTTTACCCTGCACATATCATCAATCAGAGGAGACCTTATTTCCATAGCTTCATACAGGAAAAAATGAAACAAGTTAAGGAAATCTCTGACAAATTGATTGAACTAGAACAACATAAAAACAATCCCTCAAAAAAACTGTATAAACTACTAAACAAAACAAGGACTGAACTTAAACAGCTCCAACTAGACGAAGTGGAGACAGCACACTATTGTAAATACAATTTACAAACAATTGTAAATACACATACAGTTATTTCATGAGGGAACCGTGGAACCCAAACTGATATTAGATTCATACATCAGATTTTAATATTAAAAAGAGAAGAGGATGGAAGAAAGAAACAACAAATGAAGAGACAATGAAATGGAGGGGGGTAGGGTACCAATCATCTTGTCCTGTTTGGCTTGGCTCCATGGGCAGCGAGCCTCTGTCACTCTCATTTCTGCTGTCTTATCTCCCTTCCTTCCAGGCCCAAACCTAGGTCTCGAGCTACTCGAAATCCTACTTATCTGGCCTATATTGTCTTCTATTCGGCTTCTAGCCAAGGGTCCCATATTCTGTGTAATTTTTCGGTGGAGTGTTTAAGGGAGGCCTTGAGCCTCTCCATCAACATCACTTCGTTAATTCTATTTGTTACCATTGACCTGGATGGAGACAATGGGTTTTTCCAAGCGGCTGCTATCGCGCATCTGGTTGCTGTCAGAATATGCGAAATCAGCCGCTTAATAGGGTGGCGTATTTCCTCTACTGGTTTTGCCAACAGGTATACTAAGGAGCACAGTGGTATTTCTAAGCCTGTGGTCTCGTTTATAATCTTCTGGATCATCTTCCAGTATTTTTGTATTGCTGGGCAGAACCACAATACTGTATGTGGGCCATGTCGCCTACCTGGCCGCATGCCCTCCAGCTTTGGACAGAGGATTCTGGGAAGATCTGTTTTAGCCTCTTTGGTGCGAGATACCATTGGCATATTATTTTATATATGTTTTCTTTTGTGGCCGTACAGATGGAGCTTTTTGCCACATTATCCTAGATATCTGTCAATTTCCATGCCCAGGTCTCTGGCCCATTTGGTCATATAACTATGGTCTGTAGTGGACCCCGCCGATTCTAGCCCTGCGTAAATCATCCTTATTAGTCCTTTTTGGTATTTTCCCTTTTTGTATAAGTGCTCGAAGTTGGTCAGCTCCGGAAATTTTGAATTCCTAAAGAAATGCCTAATTTGTTGGAATTGGAATAGAGGTAGGTCTGGAGCGTTATATTTGGTTTTAAGGTCTTGGGGTTTCCCCTTGTGAAGTAAGTCTCCTATCCTTTTAATTTTTTTATTCTTAAACTGGTCGAAATGGCTTGAGCTCATCCCTGGTGGGAATATGGGTTATCAAAGAGGGGGGTAATCTGGGAGGTAGTTGACGTGAGTTTTAAATTATGTTTTAGCCCAGATATTCATTGTGAATTTTACAGGTTCTGGTTCTTTATGTCCCTGGTCCTTTTTTCCCTATTGTCCAGAGCGATATTAGTAACGGGCAATCCTCGGAGTAGCTCGATTCGATTGCTACCCAGCAGAACAGCATTCCAGATGACGATTTGGCGTAGTTTTGCTGCATGGAAATACCGATATATATCTGGACCAGCATGCCGCCCCTCGATCTGTAGGCCATCAGCACGGACCTAGCCACCCTTGGTCTTTTCCCTTGCCAGATGAATTAAAAAATTTGGTTCTGTAGGGCTCATTTTTATGGAGATTATCCTACCGATCCATGATATCTGATGCTTGCTCCACTTCAATAGGTCCTTTTTAATGTTGCCAAATAATGGGGTAGTGGGGGAAATAATGGGGTAGTTGTTTTGATAGAGCAGTTTGTAGTTTCTAGAGATATTGATCTCTAGATATTTAATATGAGTTGGTTGCCATTTAAACTTGAATTTGTTTTATATAATTTTGATCTTGGGGTGTGGGAGGGACAGGTTCAAGGCTTCTGATTTTGTCCTTTGTTGATTTTTTTATCCTGATAGCCCACCAAATTTCTCTAGTGACTTCAGCAGATTTGGTACAGAGATCAGTGGGTTGGCTAAGGTTAGGATGACATCATTTGCGAAAAGCGATATATTATAATTATTGTCGCCTATGTTTATTCCTTGAATAATTGGGTGCGTTCTGATCTTTGAGACCAGAGGCTCAATTGATAGGGCAAAGAGGAGGGGTAATAGGGGACAACCCTGCCTTGTGCCATTCTTAATATTTATTGTCTCTAGTTTATTACTTGGTATTTTAACTAGGGCTCTAGGGGAGTGATAGAGGGCTCTGACCCCTTCTAGAAATGGTCCAGTGAAACCAAAGAGAGTAGAGGAGTGAGTGGTGCTCAGATATAAATGTGTGCGCTGCCAGTAGAATAATGTCTTGAAATCAAAATGAACAGTCTGCACCCATCAGTCAATAAATGTATAAACTACAAACTAACTAATAACGCTCTCTATCAGCGCTCGATCCAATTGGCGAATGTGATATTCAACGTACTTTTTTGTTATTTTCTTTAGGGGTGCTGGATCTATCTATTGCTGGCTGAAGGGCTATATTAAAATCCCCTGCTATGATGATATGGCCATGGGCCCAGGTGTTTAGGGTTTGAAAGAAGGTGTCAAAGAATTTTGCATCTTGCTCGCAGGGAGCATATACGGCTGCTAAGGTGATAGGTTGCTCATGTATGGAACCAGTTAGGATGATGTAGCGACCATCTTTATCTTTTTTAACTGTCATAGCGGTAAAGGGTATCTTATTGTGGAAAAGTATAGCAATTCCCTTCTTTTTTTCAGGGGCTGAAGAGAGGTAGAACTGCGAGTAATGCTTATCCATGTAACAGGGGGCGCTCTTGTCGCTAAAATTAGTTTCTTGGAGCATCAATATGTCGGCACCCCATCTCTTATTTTCTACAAATGATATTTTGAGTTTAATGGGGCTATTGAAACCCTTCACATTATGTGAAATGATGTTAAGGGCCATCTAATGGTAGTAGGTGACATCCATCTGTTGGGTTGACTGGTGATGTGGTGGTATAGGTTCCGTATGGTCAATTGAAGTCTGCTCCTCTTTCCGCTGAGGGGGGGGGGGAGGGAAGGCCAGGGCTGGGAGGGGACGGGACACATGAGGGTAGGGTTTAACATATAACATATAAAGAACAAAAAGACAGCAGTGACATCTTAAACATTTGTTAGTGAATATACATATATTTAGAAAGATCTCATCTGGGACGGTCCCAGTGAGATCCTTATGCCCATAGGTATGGCCTGACAGATCATCCTTAATGTTGGACTGGTCTGTGTAACGAGGGACCGGCCTCCTAGGGATTTCAACACGGCCCATTACAGGGGAATGGGTCGAAATAGGAGACGCCTGCAGCGAGGGGGAGGTCCCCGCCAGCGCATCTTGAAACATTATTTATATTAATTTGTACCGGCAATACATCAACTAATAACTTTTGTAGATAATACAAAATGAAATTTTACAAAAACCTCAAACAACTGACATCAAGAGATTGAGTCTATAGAGGTATAGTTTATACCTATAGGGATGTGTAAGAAATCCCACCTCAAAACCTCCCCTCTAAGTCTTGTATGACCCTACCTTTACCCATATAGTAACCTTCCATACCACTACTAATTATACCTTAAGCTGCGACTAATCTAAACTCCTCCATCTTTCACCTGTAGTTCCTGATCTGTGTCTCTAGTCTTTAAGAGACATGAAGAACGTCTGTCAGACCCCTCTAACCCGCCCCCCCCCCCCCCACCTATTTCTCTGATATTTCCTGTGGCATGCAAGTCTATCTCTATACTGCAATTGGCATTAGACAGGCATTTAAAGTGAGCTTTTTAAGTGATAAATATAGTTATACTATAGTTATAGTTAATACACTTACTATCTTCATGCAAGATCAATAACAGCTGATATGACATGGATCTAATTGTATTCTCTTCACAGGTATGTCCCTTGATGTGCAAGTCCTGTTTAAAAGATTTACTGTGCGGCCTTAAGCATTGCTAGAAGTATGTCCCTTGATGTGCAAGTCCTGTTTAAAAGATTTACTGTGCGCACTTAAGCATTGCTAGAAGTTAGTATGTTTGAATTTCAAAAGTGGTTTATTTTTTATTTTGTTTTCCCCTCTTAACTCAGTGCTGTTAATTGACCAACTGGAACAAGCTGATTGATTGGGGAGGGGGAGCGTCATGTGACTGTTTTAGCTGTATAAAACCAACCCCTCTTCTGCAATTTGCATTAGACAGTGAGGCATTTAAAGTGAGCTTTTTAAGTGATAAATATAGTTATACTATAGTTTGACTAGAGGTGACTGGGGACTGGATCTACTGTAAACTCTTTTACTCAAGACAACAAACGGTAAACTATTCAGATCAGACTATGATCCCATGCTTGTTAACCTGCATATTTTAACCCCCCACCCCTTTACAACTTCTTTCACTGCAGCCTCTCCCAAAACTGACTGCTCAATACACTGAAACCCTGAACTGACTCTAGCATTGCAATGCACCAAAACATTTGACAAGGAACAGGCACACAACTGCTGTTTAGTCTGCACACACTCACTTTGTTCACAACAGCTCCATGCAGCACTGCCTACCTCTGGCATAATGAACCTGCTATGTATCTTAACATTTTTCTTTCTCCTGGCCTCATGGAAATGTTACTCCCTCTATCCACTACAAACTCCTCCATCCTGGGCCACACCCAATATCACCATACACCCTGGACTACTCAAAAGCCTTGCACTATATTCTGAATGTTGGTGGAGAACTCTAAAAAGCAGCACACCAACCACTGCTCACTCTAATGGCAAACACGACAAATTTACAAGCTCCAATCAACTACCCAAATTCCTACTCGTACTGTTACTCTCCTTAGCAGGTGATATTGAACCTAACCCAGGTCCTCCCATTTCAACTCTGTCCCATGCCCCTGAGAATTCCACCTTTAAATTCCAAAAAGGCCTATCTGTCGCCCATATAAACATCCGAAGCCTGCTGCCCAAACTGGACGAACTAAGGGCATGGCCTTATGCATAAACCCAAAGCCATCATTCTTACAGAAACATGGCTATCCCCTAAAACCCCTGATGCAAATATCGCCATTCAGGGATACTCCATTTTTAGGAGAGATAGGTCAAAGAGAGGAGGAGGGGTGTTATTCTATATTGCAGACACCTTACAATTTACACTGTTAAATTGCCCACCAAGCCCACCCTCTTTTGAAATTCTAGTTGGCAAAATCTGCCTCCCCTTTTCTAAGCCCATCTTGCTTGCTGGCATCTAAAGCCCCTCTACAATCCCTGACTGATATCACCCAATTTCTTGGCTCCATTTCCTCTCTGAATGAGAAGAGTGAGCTGCTAGTTCTTGGGGATTTCAACTTCAATTGGCTTGACCCTAAAAACCACAAAATCCAGATACAACTCAAGTCACTTAACTTATCGCAACTAATTTCCCAACCCACACAGATAAACCTGAAATCGCACAACCATTCCTTGCTAGACTGGATTCTCTCCTCAAACCCCAGCAGAATCCAATCCCCTGGCATCCTTCCTGACATTTTCAGTGACCATGCAATAGTGTACTGTGTAAGGAAAATTAAACTGCCCCAATCAAGCCCTAAAGTTCTCGTCACTAGAACATTTAAAAACTTTAACCCACAACAGTTTCTGGATGACCTTACCAACTGCCCATGGCACAGAATCGATTTAATTCCCGACCCTGATTCTGCACTCGACTTTTTCCAATCCGAGTTCTTAAAACTCTGCTATACCCATGCTCCACTAAGCAAAATAAGGGTACGGGGGGCCCATTTCCATGGGTTACAACTGACCTTATTGCACTCTACCAGCTCAGAGATACCTTGTGGAAAAGCTACAAAGTAACTGGCACTACCAAGGATCTCAATCACTATAAATGCATGCGGAACATGTGCACAAGGCAAACAAGGCATGCAAAAGCACAATATTACTCTGACAATCTCCACCAAAATACAACAAACCCAGCTAACTTCTGGAAGGTTATCAACAATATATTCCAGCCTCCTAACCATCAACAACCAAGTAATATCACTAAGGACGATATTACTCTGACAAACCCCACCGACATTGCAAATGCATTCAATGATTACTTTGTGGGGTGTGCCACTAACTTATTAGCAAAACGCAGCCCAAACCACAAACCTGAATCTCATCCTGGGGGTACCCCTATAGTCCCACCCCCTCCCAACACTTCCCACAATTTTCAATTTGGCCTAGTATCTGAAGAGGAGATTATACAAGCGTTCCTCAAACTAAAACTAAGCAGCCAATGTGGACCTGACTTACTACAATCTAGGTTCCTACGACTTGGTGCCCCAGCCATTGCCAAACTAATTGCGTCCATAGTCAACTCTATCCTGTCTGCAGGCCATATCCCTAAGACCTGGAAAACTGCCAGAGTTGTCCCAATCTTCAAAAGTGGAGACAAAAACACTGTCTCAAACTACAGGCCAATCTCACTTCTCCCAATTCTATCCAAAGTCATGGGAAAATGTGTCCACTCCCAATTAAGCGATTTCTATACCAAGACAAATTTCCCTAGCCAATTCCAATCTGGGTTTCGTCCCAAACACTCCACCGTAACTACCCTGCTAAAAGTTTGCAATGAAATCCAGTGTGGAATGGAACGGGGACAACTCACTGGTGCAGTATTCCTAGATTTTGCAAAGGCTTTTGACACAGTTGATCATGCTATCCTGCTTAACAAACTCCAGAGCTCTGGAATAGGGAAGCATGCTTTAAACTGGTTTCAGTCCTACCTATCAGGAAGATCCCAACATGTGTCCATCTCGGGCTCTAACTCCAACCCCCTGGATATCACCTGTGGTGTCCCGCAAGGTTCTGTTCTGGGGCCCCTACTCTTCTCAGTGTTCATTAATGATCTTCCCACAGCTTTTAAGGAAGCCTCAATACACATGTATGCAGACGACACAATCCTATAGGCACACAGCCATAGCCTCTCTGACCGTCAACACATACTTCAGTCTGACTTTTTGAGACTCGAAAACTGGATTTCCCAAAACAAACTGTTTTTAAACACTGACAAGACTGTAACATTGGTGTTTGGTACCAAGACTAAATTTTTAAAGCTTCCAGTGACTGAGGTCCTGATTGGAACCAACGCTAACACCACCCTAACCCATGTCACTAGTTTTAAATTCTTGGGCTTATGGTTTGACTCCCACTTAACATTCGGGATGCACATTGATACCCTGACAACCAAGACCTATGCCAAACTAGGGGTACTTTACAGGAACAAATCCTCCCTAAGTCTCCTGGTCAGAAAGCGTATCGCACAGCAGATGCTAATGCCAATTTTTGACTATGGAGACATAGTATATGGCTCGGCACCTCAAACCCACGTTAGCAAACTTGACACCCTCTACAATTCAAATTGTCGTTTTGTTCTCCAATGCAACTACAACACACATCACTGCGATATGCTCAAAGAACTAGATTGGTCATCACTAGAGTCTAGGCGCAAAGTTCACCTTTCCTGTCTTGCCTTTAAATTCTTCATGGGCAAGCTACCCGCTATCTGAACAAGCTCCTCACCCCTACCACTTGCAGCACTTATCACCTGAGATCAGACTCCAAAAGACTGTTCATGGTCCCAAGGCGCAACAAAGTATCCGGACGTTCCTCCTTCTCCTACCGTGCACCCCAAAACTGGAACAACCTACCAGAGACCCTCACATCCACCACCAGTTTAAGTTCTTTCAAATCTAAGGCTGTCTCACACTTTAATCTGGTCTGTAACTGTTTCAAACGCCCATAATATATATTTTCTTTAACTGTGCACGCAATGTCTTGTATATAATGTATACCCTGTTCATTTATGTAACTGTATTTGTAACCATGTATTACTTGTTTTACTCTGTGCCCAGGACATACTTGAAAACGAGAGGTAACTCTCAATGTATTTGTAACAGGGGACTTATCCCTGTTCACAAAGGTGCCTCTAATCCAGCAGTGTGGTGGTTAACTGCTGGTAGCAAATTAACTAGCACCACCTGCCTGATTACAGGTAGTAGAAAAAGCCTGCCTTTGAGACAGGAAGTAACTCCTCCCTAGCTCTGACTGAGAGCTGACCTTTGGAGAGACAGAGCAGAGGTTCTTGAGTCCCAGGAGAGACTGACCAAAAGAAACCCAGATCTCTGGAGCTGACCGGTCTTGAGCTCTGCACAGCAGAGCTGATTTTCAAGACACAGGGAAAACTACACCTGAAGCTGAACCAGGAAGTGAGATTTTCCCTCCAAGAAACAGATAAGACTTTTATTCTTAAGAGACTGCTTATATCTGCTTATTTCATGTTATATGTTTTGGGGCTGCGAGAACTGCTTGACTAAGGGAGATGTGAATTATTGCATAGTGTTTCACTAGAAATACTCCCAAGTTAATGGAAGCTTTGTTCCCCCCTGTGTTTGGATAATTTTCCTGATGAAAAGGAACAGGCACAATAAAGCCTATTTTAATTTCATTATAAAGCCTCCTAATTGTGTACCTCTGTGAAAGTCCGTCCACATATGGTGTCAGAAGTGGGATAAGAGGCGTCCTTGTAGTTAAAAAGGACTGGAGATTTTTATGTGAATTTTTTTTTTAATGCTTTTTGCCTACAAACAATCTGAGAAAAAAAAAAAAAAAAACCTCATGCAGCAGAGATCGGAATTAAAGGGATACACACCACTGAAACTTACAAAAACCCAGAAGAGACTGCTGAAGTAGCTAAACCTTATTTTGCCTATCACCAAGTGTAATATGGTCATTGAAATAGGGGTCTTTGCCTTTCAGCCATAGTCAGGGTTCAAGAAGTGAGTCAGCCCTTGGAAAGGGATAGGTGTTTGTTGTTTTCAAAAGTTTAGCTGAAGCAGAGAATACATTTGGTTACCCACGAGTGGTACTGATTTTGCAGATAAAGGCTGCCACACCGCATAGGACTACCAGCTGTGAATGGAGTATATGCAGAAAAGTGTGAAAATTGATACAAGACTGTGCTGAAGCAGGGGAATTTTTAGCAAACCAATGCTGAGTGTAAAATTGCCTTATAGGAGGAAAAAGTGATTTCTGAACTGTGTAAAAGGTTTTTTTCAAAACCAATTGCTGAATGTTGAGTCACCTATATATATCTTGGGAGCAAAAACAGACACTCAAAGTGTGAAGTGTGAATGCCATAATACCCAAAGATGAGACTGAAAATTACTGAACTCAAGCAGTAAACCAAATTCTGTTGCTGAAGCGGAGGGATTGCACCTAGCAAATAAATGGTGTATAGAAAATAGACTTTTTTACCTAGCAACTGCACATCTTGTATACCTGATAAAAGAAAATGCATGCAGAGTACTGCTGATATTGAAAGAAAAAAAAAAAGAATTTACCCAAGAAAGAAAAGTCTACAGAGATGCCTGTGAGAGCCACGACCTCTACAAGCAAAATATGCCCATCTGTAGGACTACCACAATTGGGGATTCTAGCAAATACAGTGGCAACAGCTGCAATAGCGCCTCCTGAGGTCAGGAAGAAAATGACACCTGATAGCCTAAAAACGGAGGACAAGATGCAGCGTTCCTGTAATGAACCCTACCCCACGGAAGAGTGGCCCTTCCAGTCCAATAAAGAGGAAGACATCTCTTACGGGGAACCCGAACCGAGTCACACCCACAAAACACCCCAAGAATGGTAGGGGTGCCTGAACTCGGCACGAACAGAAAAGACCGCTCCCTTTGATGACGAATATGATCAGCAGGAGACAGAGCGGGAGCAGTGGATCACAGAATATTTCCGTCAGCTATTACAGTTGCAAAAAAAGCCGGGTGGATCCAGTGACGCTGCTAAAACTTCAAATGAAGATGGAGACCCCAGTATCCCTGAAGGAACGGTGTCATCCAAATCAAAAAGGAAGAAAAAGAAAAGCGGTTCTTTACTTACCGTGGAAATAACAGACGTCAGCAGATCCTGTGGAGAAAAAAGGGGACCGAGATGCCCTGCAGGCTAGAGAAAATGGAGAATTCGTCCCGCGTATAACCGAATATCCAGAGGGCCCAAGGCAGAAGTCGTGTACCCCAAAGAAGTGTCTGTCCGGTGCCAACAGTGAGGAACCCTCAACCAGTCATCCCAGGGAAGCGGAGCTGGAACCAGTGAGTAACGATCCCTTGACCAGCCCTGAAGACGCCCTGAAAATTGCCAGGCGTGACTGTGATTTACTCCGTGAACAATTGAATCAAAAGAAAGATGGTTACGCGGAGCTGCTGAAAAATAACGTGAGGCTACAAAAAGATGTGCTCACAATTTACTCTTTAGCCAGGACAGAATTGGACGATCGCAAGACTGAGCTAGATACTGCAAAGGCTACTATTTCCGCCATGGATGAAAAGCAGAGCCAATCTGATAAAATGGTGGCTACGCTAAAACGGAAGTATGAGGAGGCACTGAAGCAGATGACAGTCTTCCAGCAAGAGGTTCACACTCTTCGCATAGAGCTGAATGCCTCACAACAGGAGATCAACAGTGTCCGGATAGAAGTGGACGTATCTCAGAAAGAGGTTCAGACACTCCACAGAGCACTGGATGCCTCACATCATGAGACAACAGCTGCCGCACAGACCTGGAAGTTTCCAGAAAGGAACTACACAGTCTCACTGAGGAGCTGGACATTTCAAGGAAAACTATCCTACATCTTAACTTAGATCTCAAAGTCTCTCAGAAGGAGCTTCAGAACTTAAACCTGGAGATGGAAATCTCACGCCAGGAGACAGCCAGCCTCCAAGCAGATGTGCAAAAATGGAAGGTGGACTGCAAGGAAGCCCTGAATAGTACAGAGACTGAAAAAGAAAAAAATTAAGATTAAAAAAAGAAAATTCTGAGTTGACAGAATACGTCAAGGGAAAGAATGAAGAGCTGCAGGCTCTTAAAGAAATAAATACACTTTTGAAAGAGGAAATGTTTAAAGCAGAGCACCGACTGCAGAACCAACTGCAAGGTCTGCGTACACACCTCCAGTATGCTGAGGAGAAGCAGCAAACACTGCAGGAAGAAAAGCTGCAGGCTGCTAAAGAGGTACAAGCGCTGCAGGAACGTTTGAATACCCAGTATGTCCCCACAGAGCAGTATGAGGAGCTAAAGGCCACGCTGCATGTCTTCAGAGCATCATTGGAGGCGGAGCTTCGATACCAGGTGTCTCTGTATGAGAGGGAGCGTGAGAAGGCTCAGAAACTGGAGCAAGAGCTGGAGAGACAGAGAGACTGTTCCATTCCCTTGAGTCAGTACACCAAGGAGGAAACAGACGAAGCGGCAACCTTGACAACAAAAATTACGGAGCTCCCGAATATGAAGTAGACTCTAATACAGCCACCTAAGAAAGCACTAGCCAAACCTACAGCTGCCCAACAGGCAACAAACAGAGGTAGGAGTGCGGAATCAAAGCCAGAAAAATCCTTAGCTGAGGAAGCTTAAAAAATAGGACGTTCTCTGGAAAAGGAGATGGAGGTGCAACTCAGTCCCAAAGAAGGTGAACTGGCGACTCCGTGGTGTGGAGAAGAGCAGAAAACTCTAAGGGCTAGTCCTAACTGCTCTACAACTGTTGCCATACACTTTGTCTATAAAAAGAGGAGTGCCCGACGCAACAGAAATCTCATGACCACGCACGCGATAAAAAGACTTTACGTGGAAAAAGTCCTCCTCGAGCGACTGAGGAGTGCTGATCTCAAGCACCTTCGGGAGGAGAAAAAAATAAACTGGAGAAAGGGCTCCAATCCCAGCGGGACAGAGGGTTCTCTTCCTCCATCCACTCTCATTCAAGTCACAGAAAGATCTCGAATGAGAGTGGAAGGATGGGCTTTGGCCGTGGTAAGCCCGAGCTTCCCACAAACAGGGGAGGTATGTAACAGGGGACTTATCCCTGTTCACAAAGGTGCCTCTAATCCAGCAGTGTGGTGGTTAACTGCTGGTAGCAAATTAACTAGCACCACCTGCCTGATTACAGGTAGTAGAAAAAGCCTGCCTTTGAGACAGGAAGTAACTCCTCCCTAGCTCTGACTGAGAGCTGACCTTTGGAGAGACAGAGCAGAGGTTCTTGAGTCCAAGGAGAGACTGACCAAAAGAAACCCAGATCTCTGGAGCTGACCGGTCTTGAGCTCTGCACAGCAGAGCTGATTTTCAAGGCACAGGGAAAACTACTACACCTGAAGCTGAACCAGGAAGTGAGATTTTCCTTCCAAGAAACAAATAAGACTTTTATTCTTAAGAGACTGCTTATATCTGCTTATTTCATGTTATATGTTTTGGGGCTGCGAGAACTGCTTGACTAAGGGAGATGTGAATTATTGCATAGTGTTTCACTAGAAATACTCCCAAGTTAATGGAAGCTTTGTTCCCCCCCTGTGTTTGGATAATTTTCCTGATGAAAAGGAACAGGCACAATAAAGCCTATTATAATTTCACATTATAAAGCCTCCTAATTGTGTACCTCTGTGAACGTCCGTCCACAGTATTCCTTCCTGGTAAAATATTTTATAAATAAATAAATAAATATACAGTGTGTGTAATCAGAAAAGAGGGGGAGGCAAATGGCCCCATTTATAGCTGAGGTTACTTATTGGGAGGGCCTCTGTAACGTAGACTAGATCTTGCCATTTAATTCTTTGTTCTAATTGCCCTTCTGTGTAAACCCCCTCCCCCCGCTTCCCCTTGTGTGTAACTTCTATGGCTCTGAGGCCTTTATTGAAGACAATATTAGCCCGGTTGTCACGTTGGAGGGAGCGTTTCTTTTTGCCTTTCGGCTATTTTTAGTCCTCTCAGCCCCATATCTCCCCCTCTGCTCCCACCTCCCTCCCGGCTCTCTGGCACTGCTCACGTCATCGCGAGACGCCGGAAGTAGAGGGGCCGGGACCGGAAGAAGAGGGGAGGCCACCATTTTGAAGGTGGCTGTCGAGCAGGTCAGAGGCGTGGCCAGCGGGTCCGCTCCACTCCTCGGAGGTTCCCGCTCAGCTTGGAGAAAAGAAGGAGGGAAGATGGCTGCCCTTGAAAAGTCAGCAACGGATCATCAGGGATATCTACGCTGCCGCTTCCAGGCGTCGCGTCAGCTTTCTGGTCATTCCGACAGGATCCATAGCGATGTCTCTTCTGGGTGAGATAGGGGTGGCGCAGCTTCTGAGGAGTGGCTCATTTGGTCAACGGGGTATGATAGAAGCTTGTCCTACGTGGATCAGTCCTTAGCATTGGGAGGGGGATCCAGCTCTGCTCCAGGAGGTCGACGGAGCCTCTCCCTTCCATGGGGATATACGAGGGGAGGTCCGTGGGGACCCCGCAAGCTGTTCCAGGTCCAACCTGTGAAGGAAGGCATCCCCGTCCTCCGGCCTCCGTAAGGTATGTGGGGTGCCATTTTTTATTACAAGCAGAGCGAAGGGGAACAGCCAGCGGTATTTTAGGTTGTTGTCTCGCAGTGCTTTTGTGACCGGCCATAGATTCCTTCTCCTGGCCAACATAGCTGGAGCTAGGTCTTGGAAGACTTGGAATTGGACCTTGTCAAATTCAGTGTATTTTTGGTTCCTTGTCTTTTGGGATATGGATTCTTTCGTTTAAAAAAAATGGAATCTAACAACAATATCCCTGGGGGGGTCCCCGTGTTGGGGGCGGGAGCGGAGCGCCCTATGGCACCTATCCAGGTGTCTATCTGTGTCAGATCTGTCTGGTATTAGGTGTTCTACCCAGGGTGTGATAAAGTCTTCTGGGTCTGTTACAGTCTCTGGCACCCCTCTGATGCAGGTTGTTTCTCCTGTCCCTATTAACGGAGTCTTCCATCTTATCCCCCATATCCCTTATCTGGGCTGACAGGGAGGCTACCTCAGCTTTAGTATGCTGCAGGGCTGATATCGTTTCGTCCGATTTTACCTCCAGTGTGGTTGTCCACTCTCCCAGGGCGTCCAAGTCTTTGCTCAGGGCCCAGAGTTCTGACTTGAAAAAGGTTCTCATCTCCCCACACAGTTCTTTGATGTCTTTAACTCTGGCCCATTCCTGTGTCCTACCTTCGGATGGGCAGAGCCTATTCCCTCATGTCATGTGCTGACATTGAGAGACCAGGAGAAAATAAATAATCAGTGAGTAAAATGTCAGTGTTTCCCCAGGCATTCCTTTATATAAGCATGTCCTGCCAGGTACAAATGTGCTGAATGTGAGAAACTGGAGGTGATCGAGGAACAAATTAATGAGGGCTGAGGGATCAAACCCCCCTATTTATTATGGTGGGGTAAGGTGAGGGGAAGTTACTGCACTGGTTCCTCTGCATTACCCACTTCTCACCGTATGAAATAGGAAAGTGAGACTGTGTCAGTATGGAGCAGAACTGCTGGACCTGAGAGAGTATCGGGAGCATTTATCAAAGTCTCACTCATGTACTGTATCTGCTTTTTATTCATACTATGGAACATTACAGTATGTTACTATGTTACACTATGAGGACTTTACTTGTCTTTTGGCTGCTAATCTCCGACTCTCGTTATACTTTTCTAGATGGTTATGTTGTGACACAATCCTGAGCCATTAAAGTTTTGCAGTGTTTGAAATGAAGTGCCTGTTTGCGGATGGACCATGTGTGTTTTTTGGTGCCCCTGTCTTCTCCGACTCCTTTTGGGGATAATAATTTAGGTTTGAAAAAGCTGATACTAAATGCTGTATATTTGTCCCCAAAAAAACTGATCATTCCAATTCTGTTTTATATACAGGCACATTCTAAAATCTAACACATATAGATTAAGTAACCTCCGGTCAGCACCTCCAGAGCAGTACTGTCCACTGCCAGCACCTCCAGAGTAGCACTGCCCACTACCAGCACCTCCCGAGCAGCACTGCCCACTGCCAGCACCTCCAGAGCAGAACTGCCCACTGTCAGCACCTCCAGAGCAACACTGTCAGCACCTCCAGAGCAGCACTGTCCACTCCCAGCATGGATCCACGCTTGTTAAGTGAGTAGAGGAGATATGTTGGTGTCTTTGAAATATGCAAGGGGGGAATATCTGATTATTTGGCAGTTATGCGAGTCAAACACCCAAACTAATTTTGTTTTCTTATAGAACCACCAGCAGGTAAGAAGATAATATAATATATCATCAACTCTGTCATTTTCTGCCAGAAGGTCTAGTAATACATTTCTTTACAAGAGTTATTATATTATACCAATATCAGAGGAGGTGAAATCACAAGAAGCGCCCCCACTCCCAGCTTTACATGATTGATTTTCCTATTCTTATTGCCAGGTTTCCCAGTGGTTGTACTGAAGAAGTTAAAGATTAAGTCGGAGAAAGAAGAGCCGGACACTGAGGGACATCTGACCCCAATAAAGAGTGAAACTGTTCCATTTCCTGTCTCTGGTGAGTACCTTTTCCCCTTTGTCTGCACAAAGGGATGTTATCTTGTTACAAGACACATGGTCACATTTAGCGAATATTCATGGTTAATTGCCTCTCATAGGAAGTCCCCAGGCCTGCTGGGTGTTCTGGGACAAGCCACATGCAGCAGAGTTAGAAGTGCAATATGACTCCCAAACACGTATAAAGGTTGGAATTGCAGAGTTATGGTTATCGGACCATCAATAGATACAATAAAACGCATTTGGGAAAACAAATTCAAGGGACCCTTCCCTAACTAACCTGGTTCCCCAGCTTAAACAATACTCTCTCATTTAGGGTCATTAGATACGCAATAATAGCCACAGTCCTTAGACATAGCTTAACTCAGCAAACTGGGGGGCGCCCCCCCTTGGGGGGGCGCAAGATTATGTAGGGGGGGCGCGGGCTGCTTGTAGGGAAACCTGGGGGCTCCGTGCTGCTGCTTCTATTTGTCTGTATCTTGCAGAGGGGGCGGGGCTTCTCTCTGCACACAGACAGACCCTCCTTCTCTTCCTGTCTGCTTCCCGCACCAGTTTTCAGCAGCATGGGGGTCTGGGGGATCGGAGCATGTCTCCCCCCCAGGTGAAAGTGTGTGTGTGTATTGAGTTTGTGTGTGTGTGGGGGGATTGAGTTTGTGTGTGTGTGTGTGTGGGGGGATTGAGTTTGTGTGGGGGGATTGAGTGTGTGTGTGTGTGGGGGGATTGTGTGTGTGTGTGGGGGGGGGATTGTGTGTGTGGGGGGGGGATTGTGTGTGTGTGTGTGTGTGTGTGTGTGTGTGTGTGTGTGTGTGTGTGTGTGTGTGTGTGTGTGTGTGTGTGTGTGTGTGTGTGTGTGTGGGGATTGAGTGTGTGGGGTGTGTTTGTGTGTGTGGGGGGGGATTGAGTGTGTGTGTGGTGATTGATTGAGTGTATGTGGTGAGTGTATGTATGTGGTGATTGATTGAGAGAGTGTGTGTTGCAATGCAGTGGTGCGCAAACTGGGGGGGCAATGAGGCGCAAGATTATTTAGGGGGGCGCAGGTGGCGTGCGACGAAAACTGGGTGCGCGGGGCGGCCAAGAAGATGTGCACGGGCGGGCAGCCGAAGATGTGTGCGGGTGGCTGAACAGGATAGTGCAGGTGGCGGCAACGTGATGGTGTGTGAGCGTATGCGCAGGGGCTTCGGAGGTACGGGGATGAGCACGCCCGAGCACGGTGAAGTCAAACGCCCCTCCTTCGGTGTCTGCCCTGCAATAGCGCTGTGTTCCTGCTCTCCTCCGCTGGCAACCTGCTTCGCTGCGATCCTCTGCAAGTGAAAGGGTAGGTATCAATCATACTATGAATGTACAGAAATAATAAAAAGAAAGTGAAAACACAACATTGAAAACGGAAAAATAATACTGTAGGTAGGAGTTTGGATGACAATGGGGATAGCAAGACAAAGAGCAGGGAGGGGAAGGGAAAACAAAGGGAGGGGGGAGAGGGAAGGGAGGTAGTAAAGAGGTGGATGAATGCCCCCCCAAAGGATTGCCTTTGTGCACGTACACTCTCCCAAAGTTGGTGATTGTGGAGACAAACAATAATTGACTTTGATGTGCGCTCTGCAGCAGTCAATACACAGCCACACACAAACACACAAACACACACAAATAGCCCCGATCCACGCTTGCAAAATTATGCAGGACACCCTGTGCTCATGCTTGGAGAGTTGGTGATGTCACCGCTCTCAGCGGCAGCATGGACGCAGCCTAATTTTGCAAGCGCGAGCTGTTGAAATATGTAAGTATTTAAACATATTTGGATTTATATTGTATACCGTTTAATAAAGGTTTTTTTTTTTTTTTTTCCAGTTTGCTCACCCCTGGCTTAATTGATAGATGGAGACAGCGTCCCGAGAGTCCAGGCAATTCTTCCGGACAGTGAAAGTGATGATGGGGGCATCCTCCCCAAACTGGATACAGGGTGCAGCATGCCTCCAGGCTCTAGGAAAACTTAGCTGCCATAAATACCTGTTCCTTAATTAGGAGAGCAGATGAGGGAGAACTAGATGATTAAACTGACGAGTTTTCATCCCTCTGTAGTCAGCCTGTAGGGCAATAGTTGCGGCGCGTTTGCGCAGATAATTTTCTCTTTCCTTTCTTCCTTGGATAAGAGCTTTGCAGTGCTTCTGAATAATTTGAATGCTTTCCTCCCTTTTCAATACGTTTAGTCCACTTGTGAGAGAATCCTGTTCCTTGCGTACATCTCTCAATTCTGCTCTCAGAGCCTGCATTTCTTCCTGGCGCTGGCTCTGTGTGCACGAATGCATCCCTCATTACGTTTAGGAACTCTGCCTTCATTACATCTACACCTCTACAAATCTCGTTGCTAGGGTCCCCATCAGCTTGTCTTTCCCAGGTTTCTTTCTCCTGGTCATCCTGACTGTTGGATGGAGCAGCGTCTCTGCTTCTCTAGGTTTTGCTTCAGTTTCTGGACCTTCTCGGGGTCCCTCTCATACTGCTCTGTGGGGACACACTGGGTACTCAGACGCTCATTCCTGAAAGGTCACCACTTTGTGTGGTCACACACGTGACACATTAAACATGTTTTTTCCTTCATTTTTGCACTTTTGTGTGTATTCTTCACCCTGACCTCTGGAGGTGCCATTGCGTCAATACTTTTCACACTTTTCCCTGTGTATGTTGTATGTTGAACTGGTAGTCATACACAGTAGGACAGACTTTACTCACAGAGTCTGTACTTTACTTCGGCTGGGCGGCAATTTTAAACCCTCATGTTTATTTGCAAACCCACAGACTTGTTAGTGTCGACCCACATTCTCTACCATAAGTGACAAACGCCAGGCTTACGTAGCGCTGAAGTCTGCCTGGTCTCTTACCGACACAGTTTTCTAGGGTCTATTTAGAAAAAACACAAGAATAAGAGGTAGCAGTATAGTGCGTAACTCAGACTTCTGCCTGTTTTATTTCGTCCCAGTAAGGAACTGCAGATTCAATAGATACATGTTGGAGGCACTCAGCCATTAACCTTCAGTGGATTACTCATATCAGTGTCTTAACTCTATGCCCAGGACATATTTGAAGACGAGTGGTAACTCTCAATGTATTACTTCCTGGTAAAATGTTTTATAAATAAATAATAAATAAGTGACACTAAACATTTCAAACACCGTCACTTTAAGAAACAAAAGAACCATAAAAGTAACACCTATCCCTTTATAGGGATCTAACTATACAGTAGTATCAGCCTCTCTAACGATTGCTGGGCCAACTAACCTGGTTCCCCAGCTTAAACAATACCCTCTGATTTAGGGTCACTAGATACACAATAATATCCAGTCTTTAGACATAGCTTAACTCGGGTGAGCAAACTTTTTAAGCTGAGCCCCTCTTTTCATCCATGAAATTTCTCGGGCCCCCCCTGCCTCAAAATCGCATGAAAAAGAACCCTTTATTAAACGGTTTACAATGTAAATACAAAAACGTCTAAATACTTACATATTGCAACATTTTAAAAACAGTTAAACATTAACATTTAAGTGTTTTTTTTAATAACATGGCTTTGGTCGGCTCATTTTATCTATGGCTGGGATTATGGTGCCAGCGTCGCTGCATGAACACACTTGCGTGCGCGCGCCCAGCAACCACTCTGCTGTATTTTCTTATGGGAGCTACCCCTGTCCCTGCGCGCCTAGAGGCGGAGAGCCGCGTTGATGCGGCAGCGTTTTGAAAATACAACAAATTTTGTATTTTGAGGCGGCTGCCGCGTGACTGTGCATGTGATCTGGTTCTGCCAATGAGGGTGAACTAGCTTTGTGACTCGTCCGCCAAGCGTCTACAATCTCCTGCAGCCAAGTTCACAAATCACTTGGGCTTGAAGGAGTGCGTTCGACGGCGCGCTCGTTTGCATGTGGACTGTCAATATCACAAAGGCAATCCATTTGGGTGCATTCATCCGCCCCTTTGCCACCTCCCTGCCCTATTCCCCCCTTTTGTTCCTTCCCCCATTTTGCCTTTTTTCCCTCTGCTCTGTAGTTTGCCTTCCCCGGTGTCATCCATCATCCTATAGTACCTACCAGTATTATTTATTTATTTTTCCGGTTTTAATGTTGTGTTTTTTCTTTTTTAGTATTTTATTGCATTCAAAGTACTGTAACATTTAGATAGCTGCAGCTCACCCTTTCAAATCTCAGCTGGGTCTCAGCAAATCAGGGTGCCAGCGGAGAGCAGGACCAGAGAGTTATTGCAGGACAGGCACTGGGAGGGACATTCAACGATACCGCGCTGGTTCGTGCCCCTCCCCTGCTGACCTACTGCAGTACTGGCCTCTTCTGATTGCACGCTTACCTCTGTGAATGGGAATTTGCATGCACACTCATGTGCGGGCACGCACGCTCTCCCAAGCTTTGTGCTTGGGGAGACAAGAGAACTATACTTTCGGGCTCAGAGCTGGGTCACATGACCCTGCTCTGACCAATGGGAGAAGAGAGAGGCAGGATAGGCGGAGAGATGTGAACAGGAAGGGGGGACAAAAGAGATGTGAACAGGGGGGACGGGACCGGAGAGATGTGAACAGGGGGGACAGGACCGGAGAGATGTGAACGTGGGGGGGGGGGCCAGAAAGAGGTGAACGGGGGGGTAGGGTCCGGAGGGAGGTGAACGGGGGGTGGGGCCGGAGAGAGGTGAATGGGGGGGACGGACCGGAGAGAGGTGAACGGGGCGGGGGGACCGGGGAGAGGTGAACAGGGCGGGGGGGACCGGGGAGAGGTGAACGGGCGGGGGGGACAGGAGAGAGGTGAACGGGGCGGGGGGGACCAGAGAGGTGAACGGGGTGGTGGGGGACCGTAGAGAGGTGAACGGGGGGGACGGGACCGGAGAGAGGTGAACGGGGGGGGGGGGGGAGAGGAGGGAAGAAAGGTGGAGAGAAAATGGGACACACACTCACCCACACAGAGACAAACACTCAGACTCCGACAAACAGCCCCGATCCAGCCAAGAACACGCCCCTCCTGTAATAGCCACACACCCCGCTCCTACTCTAAAAATATTGCAGAACGCTCATGTGGGTGGGCTGTTAGGACATCTACCCAGCAGCCCGCCCCCCGCATCAACATTTTCAGCTGCCTGCACCACCCAGCAAAGGGGATTGAATCTATACCTGTTCCTACACAAGGGGATTGAATCTATACCTGTTCCTACACGAGGGGATTGAATCTATACCTGTGCCTACACGAGGGGATTGAATCTATACCTGTTCCTACACGAGGGGATTGAATCTATACCTGTTCCTACACGAGGGGATTGAATCAATACCTGTTCCTACACGAGGAGATTGAATCTATACCTGTGCCTACACGAGGGGATTGAATCTATACCTGTCACTACACGAGGGGATTGAATCTATACCTGTCACTACACGAGGGGGTTGAATCTATAACTGTTCCTACTGTACACGAGGAGATTGAATCTATACCTGTTCCTACACGAGGGGATTGAATCTATACCTGTTCCTACATGAGGGGGTGATAGAATTAAACAGCTTAATCAGCATGAGATGTTTTGGATCCACTCACTTAATACTCTATCCCCTTTAGGGATTAATACAGAATGGGACCTAAAACATTTTCTCTAAGCCATATTATTCCTTTGCCCATTCTCAGGTTATATAATACTGTGTGTTTCATATACATTTGTTTCTATCATTGAGATACATATGTGTCTCTCTGTAGTCACATTTGATGGGTAGTATTGTATCCTTACTGTGGCAATTTTCTCAGTGTGGTTTATTTACATCTTATTCATTATGTATATTCCCCTTATCAAGATTGTGGTTTATTTACATCTTATTCATTATGTATATTCCCCTTATCAAGATTCAAATTGTTCTTTGCCTTGGTAGTTGCATTTACATTTATTATATGTATATTATTACATGATTATATTATATTAATTGGTGTTATAGTTAATTTAATTAATCTAAGATCATTTTATTCTCTCCACATCCTATCCACTTTAAAAAAAATTGATGCTTTTTCATTTCATTTGTATTGTCCTTATGAGTCTATTTACGTTTTTTGTTATTGTACTGTATTCTTTATTGTGTCCTTTTGCTGGATTTCCCCCCCACACTTAAACAGTACCGGCAGCTTTTATTTGCACAAATGCCGGCGGCATGCCGGGGTCTACTCCGGCTGGCGCCAGTCAAGACCGCGCGCCGCCGCGTTTCCTCCACGCACCCCCCCTCCACTTCGGGTGCATTTTAGCCCCCCTTCCCGAACCCGGCTCCTGCTCTGCCCCTCTGCTTCCCCGCACCCCCGCTTACCTCAATTTATACTCCAGGGGTGTCGGGGAAGCCGGGCGTGTCACGTGACAGTGACGTCACAGTGCGCCGCAACAAGCCGCGTCACCACGCTTCCCGCACGCATCCTGCCGTGCGGGAAGTGTTCGAATAAAAGATGCCGGTACTGTACTTCTTTCCGTGGTTACATTTTCCCCGAACTGTTTTTGAGGTGAAACTTCTTTAGTGGCACCTAGTCAATTTTGATGGAACAAAATTCCTTCATGGAGATGAAAATGTGAAACGGAAATGACGTCGCGCTCCTAACGGCCGCCGCTCCCCCCACACGCACGCTGGGGTATGCTGCGCATGCGCAGTAGTGATGGCGCCGCTGACTGACTTGTATGCGCAGAAGCAACACACAATGAAGTTTCACTTACTATGCGCGTGCACAGCACACACAGCTTTTTTTGTTCCCATGGGACGTTTTTACCTGGGATACAGGTAGGCAGTGTTTCTGGCAGGGAGTGCCTATTCCGTGTCACTCTCTAGACTCAGGAAACCACCTTTGATAAAGCGCCCATGGCAAGAAACGCGTTGGAGGTTTCTCTTTCAACTTAGGCTGTGTCTCAATAACTCTTATTTTTTTCTACTTTTGCCTCCAGTTCTTCTTTTCTGCAGTGCTCCTTTTTTTCTTTGTTTTGAATGTGAGAGGAGAAGGAACGAGAGGAGTCAAATATTACACCAAGGCCGCGTGCTTGGGAAATTATATGAATAGTATTTGTGACTGACAAAATATGACACAAAATGGAGCAGTTTAGTTTATGTGGGTCTTATGGCAGAAGATTATATGGGCAGTGAAGTCGCTGCATCACTTAGATTGTAAGCTCTCCAGGGCAGGGATTTCCGTTCCTATTGTCTGATTGTGTTTGTTGCTCTTATTGTATTATAATTCCCTGTACTGTATTGTTTCTGCTGTAAAGCACCAAGTACACTGTGGGCCTTATATAAATAAAGACATACATACATGGGCATCTACAGTATCTTTACACTATAGGTTGCTGTCTGGTTTAGGTGATATTATTAACGCACTAATATCATAGACCAGGAGTTCCTTAACTTTACTTCTCATGGACATTTTCAATGTTAAGTATTTGGAGGATGTACATGTATCCTTAAATAATTAATGAATACAGTAATAAATACAAGTTATATATGTATCAATGATTTCACTGTGAGAGCTGCTACAAATACATTTCAGGCCTTCGGGAACCACCACCACAGTCATTAGGGGCCACTGGATGTCCATGTGCCACAATTTTAAAACCCTGGGTGAAGAGAATATTTTGTTAATTAAGTATTGGTGAAATAAATTCTTCAGTGTTTTGGATTTGTAATTTGCTTTCAGCAATTTGATTTACAGATTGAAAACATTTGTTCTGTCTTTTTTGTTTACTTCTGTTAGAGAATGGCCTGAATGAGGAACAGAACATGAGCTCTGATACATCCAGAGGCTGTCTGACTCCTCGCAGCTCAGAAGTGCCAAAAAACTATGATTCCTGCCACCTTTTTGACACGTGCAAGGAACCAGTGCCACATGATGGTGAATTTACAGACCTTGTCCAGCACAAAGTGGAGACGGACTCTAAATATGGGTCCAGTAAAAGGTATGCGACACATTTAAGAAGAAGCCGTGGTGCTCAGCTCCCCACAAGAGAACAAACCTTTACATGTACAGATGGTGGGAGCAGTTTCTCACTGAAGGGGAAACTTCTTTCACACCAGATGATTCAGACAGCAGTGACTCATTTTACTTGTACAGTATGTGGGAAACAGTTAAGTACCAAGAGCACCCTCCTCAATCATCAGAGGATTCATACAGGGGAGAAACCATTCACATGTGTAGAGTGTGGGAAACAATTCACAGTTAAGAGCAGTCTCCTCATACACAAGAGGACTCATACAGGGGAGAAACCATTCACATGTACAGAGTGTAGTAAAGGCTTTTCTCGGAAGACAGCGCTCCTCATCCATGAGCGGATTCATACAGGAGAGAAACCATTCACATGTACAGAGTGTAGTAAAAGATTTTCTACAAAGGCGGAGTTCCTCAACCATGAGCGGATTCATACAGGGGAGAAACCATTCACATGTACAGAGTGTAGTAAAAGCTTTTCTCGGAAGACGAAGCTCCTCAACCATGAGCGGATTCATACAGGGGAAAAACCATTCACATGTACAGAGTGTAGTAAATGCTTTTCTCGGAAGAAAGCGCTCCTTATCCATAAGCGGATTCATACAGGAGAGAAACCATTCACATGTACAGAGTGTGGGAAACAATTCAGAAGTAAGAGCAACCTCCTCAGACACCAGATGACTCATACTGGAGAGAAACCATTCACATGTACAGAGTGTAGTAAAAGATTTTCTACAAAGGCGGAGCTTCTCAACCATGAGCGGATTCATACAGGGGAGAAACCATTCCCATGTTCAGAGTGTGGGAAACAATTCACAGTTAAGAGCAGTCTCCTCATACACAAGAGGACTCATACAGGGGAGAAACCATTCACATGTACAGAGTGTGGGAAACAATTCAGAAGTAAGGGCAACCTCCTCAATCACCAGATTACTCATACTGGAGAGAAACCATTCACATGTACAGAGTGTAGTAAAAGATTTTCTGTGAAGAAAGAACTCCTCATCCATGAGCGGATTCATACAGGGGAGAAACCATTCACATGTACAGAGTGTGGGAAACAATTTACAGTTAAAAGCAACCTCCTCAGACACCAGATGACTCATACTGGAGAGAAACCATTCACATGTGCAAAGTGTAGTAAAAGATTTTCTACAAAGGCGGAGCATCTCAAGCATGAGTGGATTCATACAGGGGAGAAACCATTCCCATGTTCAGAGTGTGGGAAACAATTCACAGTTAAGAGCAGTCTCCTCATACACAAGAGGACTCATACAGGGGAGAAACCATTCACATGTACAGAGTGTGGGAAACAATTCAGAAGTAAGGGCAACCTCCTCATACACCAGATGATTCATACAGGAGAAAAGCCATTAACATGTACAGAGTGTGGGAAACAATTCCGTATTAAGAAAAACCTCCTCAGACACCAGATGATTCATACTGGAGAGAAAACATTCACATGTACAGAGTGTAGTAAAAGCTTTTCTCAAATGAGCATCCTCCACAGACACCACAAGATTCATACACGGGAGAAACCATTTCCATGTACATAGTGTGGGGAAAGCTTTTCACAGAGGATCAGCCTCCTTGTGCACATGAGGATTCATACATAGTTACATAATAGATGAAGTTGAAAAAAGACATAAGTCCATCAAGTTCAACCAATGCTAAATTTAGACAACAGATACTTTATCCTATATCTATTCTGACTTATTGATGCAGAGGAAGGCAAACAAAAAAACCCCAGTGTCATATCATCCAATGATATCTCATAAGGGGAAAAATAAATTCTTTCCTGACTCCAATAATTGGCAATTGGATTAATCCCTGGATCAACATCTTTCCCATGTATACTTATTTGGTATATCCCTGTATACCTTTCCCATCTAAAAAGATGTCCAACCTTTTTTTGAACAAATCTTTTGTATCTGCCATCACAGTCTCCATGGGTAATGAATTCCACATTTTAACTGTCCTTACTGTAAAGAACCCTTTCCTTTGTTGCTGGTGAAATCTCCTTTCCAACCAAAAGGGATGACGCCGAGTCCTTTGTACTGCGCGTGGGATGAATAGTTCTTTTGAAAGCTCCTTGTATTGTCCCCAAATATATTTGTATATAGTTATCATATCCCCCCTTAGACGCCTCTTTTCTAATGTAAATAAATCTAATTTAGATAGCCTCCCCTCATAAGTTAGATTGTCCATCCCCATTATTAATGTGGTGGCTCTTCTCTGCACTCCCTCTAGTTCCATAATGTCTTTTCTAAGGACTGGTGCCCAAAATTGTACTCCATATTCGAGGCGTGGTCTTACTAATGCTTTGTAAAGGGGCATAATTATGTTTACGTCCCTTCCACCCATTGCTCGTTTGATGCAAGATAAGTTCTTGTTTGCCTTTGCAGCTACTGCATGACTTTGGGCACTATTACTAAGCCTACTGTCTACAAGCACTCCAAAATCCTTCTCCATCAAGGATTCCCCCAATATATCTCCATTTAATTTGTGAGTCGCCTTTTTATTCTTGCATCCCAAATGCATAATCTTACATTTATCTGTATTAAGCCTCATCTGCCATTTCCCTGCCCACGTTTCCAGTCTCTGCGAGTCCTTCTGAAGAGAAATTATATCCTGCTCTGATTCTACTACCTTACACAATTTAGTATCATCAGTAAAGATGGAGACTTTGCTCTCGATCCCAACCTCAAGGTCATTAATAAACAAGTTAAAAGCAGAGGTCCCAGTACCGATGAAAAAGGACGTGTACCAAAGAAGGCACACTAAAGAATCCCCTTATAGGCGCACCGCAGACCTTTATAGTATAGACGGTCAGGGGTGGATGTAGTGAGTAGTGTAAACTTTTTTTAAACAACTGTGTAAATGTGTAATTAAAAAGTATATATTGCAATACCATACACTGAACTAAAAGATAGACAGTGACGTCTATACAACTCCGCCAAGCCCCTCGCTGAGCTCTTGAGTTCTGGTCTAAGTAGTATCGTAACTACACAGAGTACCTATTGTCCTGCAAATCACATGCTCTGTAGTACAGGTAAGTATATGTGATCAGGTATTGAATAGATATACTCAGTACGATCACTTATGGTAATACCCTTTGGTTTCTACTGGAGGTGTACAGTAGATAATGGAGTATGTGATCAAGGTAATTGGTAATGAGACAGCTCTGTCCACGGACAGAGATAACAAACACCTAGGGCTGTGTTGTAATAGGACCGTTTAAAAAGAATCAGTGAGCAGAAACAGAGACTGATTCTCCAAGATCTGAAATATTGTATAATATTGATTCTAATTTTGCCTATAGACCGAGGTGGTGTTTAGTTACCCTGCTAATGTATACAGTCCTGTCATATATACATTCATAGATATATAGGTAGAGGTGCTCCTCAAAAAGCTTATAAAGAGGGTGGTGTTGGTGGTGTGCAGTAAGATGGGTGCTCCTAAAATAGCTTTGTAGAGAGGGTATTTAGTAAAACCAAAATTTTGTTTCCCTCGGTGACTCAGAGAGTAGTCACACTGTGTCTATACAGCATACCCACGGAGTATGTTAGCCCGCGCATGCGTCGTACGCAGTGCTCAGTGTGTTCCTGAGATATTCTTATGGACCTGAGCTGCGCATGCGCCGAAGCCGCGTACTATCCTGTCAGTTCTCCGCGGCTAGTGCAAAGGTAGGTGGCGGGCACATAAAGCACTGGGTATAGTGTGCTAGGTTCAATGGTGGTATAGGACATTAATGTAATTTGTAGTTATTGTCCAATGTTTAAATGCCAAGAGGCCACACGCCAAATAATCCTCGTATGTTACGAGCTGCGCATGCGTCACAGACGGAGGTTTGAAAGCTCTAGTAATACCCCAAGGGGAGCAGAATGCGCATGCGCCAGGACGGGGCTATGCTTATGGTGTACGATATATAAAGACAATAGTGTGAGGGAGGGACACAGTTCAAACTATATTGAGTAGGGTGAAGTTATAACCACATCGCAGTAAGGCTGTTAGCTGTAGCGGTGTTATAAACGGAGAATCCCATACACTCTGGGCGGAAGTTAATCAGCTGTTAGTAGCGCATATGTAGCGCGATGTGCTATGATGATTCGTGCACTTCAGCCAGAATAGGAATGTAGATACAGCCCTGTGAAAGCGCTAACTGCATGAATAAAAGTGATAGTATAGATTCACAGTGGATGTTACCCAGAAAGCAAGTACTGCCCTGCGGCAGTACTGACACCTCTTTAATTGGGTGTAACAATTCAATGCTGCTGAGTAGGAGAACTGGGCTCTCAGAGAGCTGCTAGAGATAGCTGACAGAGTTAGTTAAAAAGTCGGCAAAAGACCCGACATGCCGCATGTTTCGTCACTTCCTGTGACTTCATCCGGGGTGGGCGTTACTGCGTTCCTGATCGCTTCTTTATACCCGATGGCGATCGTGAGACGCCTGATGCCGGTTGGTGGTGATGCATAAGTACTGCATCTTATTCTGACCTTAATAAATACAAAAGTGGTGTGCAAAAAATGTGAAAAAACAAGATAGAATTTCAATGAGTATGTTGTTGCTGAGCAGAGCCATGAGTAAGAGAGTGTTTACAGGAAAGAATTAAAGACAAAACCTTCATTAAGACCAGATGGATAATGGGTGTTAAGCAAATAGATCCATCTGGCCTCACGCTGCAAGAGTTTCTTGTCCCAGTTCCCCCTGCGTATGCTAGGGGGAACAGGGTCTATGCCCTGGAAATACAGTGTATCCAGTTTCCCTGCATGATGTTCTCTAACATGGCGTGAGACGGGGGTATCCAAAGCATTCCTTATGGATCCCATATGTTCCAGGATGCGTCTACGGAGTTCTCGTTTTGTCTTTCCAACATATTTCTTCCCGCACACACAGGTTATCAAATAGATGATCCCACTGCTTTTGCAGTTGATAAAATGTTTGACATTATATGTTTTGCTGTTGTCAGTATTGGTAAAAATCTTACTTTCCTTAACGTAACTACAAGCCTTACAATGATGGCACTTGTACGAGCCTTTGATACTCAACCAAGTTGTATTTTTTCTGTTGTTTCCCACTGTAAAGTGGCTGTGCACCAGATGGTCTTTAATATTTGACGCCCGTCTCCAGACGATAGAAGGATGACTCCCAAGGACCTTCTTGAGATCTTCATCATTCGTCAGGATTGGCCAGTGCTTGGTGAGTATCTTGTTAAAGTCTCTCCAATTATTGTGGTAAGTGGCAATACATCTAATTTCGCTGATTTTGTTGTTCTCATCCAGTGGTTTGGGTTTTAATAATTCAAAGCGTGGAGTGTTGATGGCTCGATGGTATGCCGTCTTTAGTTGGCGGTTGGAGTATCCCCTGGCTAGGAAGTTGTCCCTCATTTTACTGCTTTCTTCCTTGAAAGCCGAGATGTCCGTGCAATTGCGTCTAATGCGCAAAAAGTGACCCAACTGTACCATTCCAAAAAGCTTTGGGCACTATACTACGCAAAGGATTGGAGAATAAAGTCATATCTAAGGACGAACATGATTTCATGATGCAGAAAGATCCTACTATAGCAACCTTCTATAGCATCCCCAAAGTCCACAAAAACATCAAAAAAAAACCTGGAAGACCCATAGTGGCGGGCATTGGCTCCCTTACCGAACCAAGCAGCATATACATTGACAGAGTACTCAGAGACTTCGTAACATCTCTACCTTCCTTCGTCCAGGACACCAAGGATGTCCTCAACAGACTAGAAGGAATACAAGTTACTAAGGGTACTCTGCTGGTTAGTTTCGACGTGGAGTCACTATATACAAGCATAAAACACGAATTCGGCCTGATTGCAGTTACACACTTCTTATCATCACGGAGTTGCCTATTTACTGAACATAATGCTTTCATTGTTGAGCTACTAGAATTCATACTGGAGCATAATTACTTCTTATTTGATTCTAAGTACTATTTACAAGTCCAGGGAACGGCCATGGGTACAACATGTGCCCCCACCTACGCCAACCTTTATCTAGGCTGGTGGGAGGCAATCAGTGTTTTCTCGGAAGGAATGTCTATGTATACGGACCATGTAGACCTATGGCTACGCTACATAGATGATATCCTTCTACTTTGGAATGGCACAAAGGATGAATTGGAAACCTTTCTCAAACTGCTAAACCTTAATGACCACAATCTCAAGCTAACATCAGAAACAAGTACCAGCAGCATTACCTTCTTGGATCTACGTATAACCATCAATGATGACGGTCACCTTTCTACAACCAACTATAAAAAAGAGACCGCCACAAATAGCTACCTCAGAGCAGACCGCTTCCATCCTCAACCCCTCATACGGGGTATCCACACAGGACAATTTTTGCGCATTAGACGCAATTGCACGGACATCTCGGCTTTCAAGGAAGAAAGCAGTAAAATGAGGGACAACTTCCTAGCCAGGGGATACTCCAACCGCCAACTAAAGACGGCATACCATCGAGCCATCAACACTCCACGCTTTGAATTATTAAAACCCAAACCACTGGATGAGAACAACAAAATCAGCGAAATTAGATGTATTGCCACTTACCACAATAATTGGAGAGACTTTAACAAGATACTCACCAAGCACTGGCCACTCCTGACGAATGATGAAGATCTCAAGAAGGTCCTTGGGAGTCATCCTTCTATCGTCTGGAGACGGGCGTCAAATATTAAAGACCATCTGGTGCACAGCCACTTTAAAGTGGGAAACAACAGAAAAAATACAACTTGGTTGAGTATCAAAGGCTCGTACAAGTGCCATCATTGTAAGGCTTGTAGTTACGTTAAGGAAAGTAAGATTTTTACCAATACTGACAACAGCAAAACATATAATGTCAAACATTTTATCAACTGCAAAAGCAGTGGGATCATCTATTTGATAACCTGTGTGTGCGGGAAGAAATATGTTGGAAAGACAAAACGAGAACTCCGTAGACGCATCCTGGAACATATGGGATCCATAAGGAATGCTTTGGATACCCCCGTCTCACGCCATGTTAGAGAACATCATGCAGGGAAACTGGATACACTGTATTTCCAGGGCATAGACCATGTTCCCCCTAGCATTCGCAGGGGGAACTGGGACAAGAAACTCTTGCAGTGTGAGGCCAGATGGATCTATTTGCTTAACACCCATTATCCATCTGGTCTTAATGAAGGTTTTGTCTTTAATTCTTTCCTGTAAACACTCTCTTACTCATGGCTCTGCTTAGCAACAACATACTCATTGAAATTCTATCTTGTTTTTTCACATTTTTTGCACACCACCTTTGTATTTATTAAGGTCAGAATAAGATGCAGTACTTATGCATCACCACCAACCGGCATCAGGCGTCTCACGATCGCCATGGTTACCACCGGGTATAAAGAAGCGATCAGGAACGCAGTAACGCCCACCCCGGATGAAGTCACAGGAAGTGACGAAACATGCGGCATGTCGGGTCTTTTGCCGACTTTTTAACTAACTCTGTCAGCTATCTCTAGCAGCTCTCTGAGAGCCCAGTTCTCCTACTCAGCAGCATTGAATTGTTACACCCAATTAAAGAGGTGTCAGTACTGCCGCAGGGCAGTACTTGCTTTCTGGGTAACATCCACTGTGAATCTATACTATCACTTTTATTCATGCAATTAGCGCTTTCACAGGGCTGTATCTACACTCCTATTCTGGCTGAAGTGCACGAATCATCATAGCACATCGTGCTACATATGCGCTACTAACAGCTGATTAACTTCCGCCCAGAGTGTATGGGATTCTCCGTTTATAACACCGCTACAGCTAACAGCCTTACTGCGATGTGGTTATAACTTCACCCTACTCAATATAGTTTGAACTGTGTCCCTCCCTCACACTATTGTCTTTATATATCGTACACCATAAGCATAGCCCCGTCCTGGCGCATGCGCATTCTGCTCCCCTTGGGGTATTACTAGAGCTTTCAAACCTCCGTCTGTGACGCATGCGCAGCTCGTAACATACGAGGATTATTTGGCGTGTGGCCTCTTGGCATTTAAACATTGGACAATAACTACAAATTACATTAATGTCCTATACCACCATTGAACCTAGCACACTATACCCAGTGCTTTATGTGCCCGCCACCTACCTTTGCACTAGCCGCGGAGAACTGACAGGATAGTACGCGGCTTCGGCGCATGCGCAGCTCAGGTCCATAAGAATATCTCAGGAACACACTGAGCACTGCGTACGACGCATGCGCGGACTAACATACTCCGTGGGTATGCTGTATAGACACAGTGTGACTACTCTGAGTCACCGAGGGAAACGAAATTTTGGTTTTACTAAATACCCTCTCTACAAAGCTATTTTAGGAGCACCCATCTTACTGCACACCACCAACACCACCCTCTTTATAAGCTTTTTGAGGAGCACCTCTACCTATATATCTATGAATGTATATATGACAGGACTGTATACATTAGCAGGGTAACTAAACACCACCTCGGTCTATAGGCAAAATTAGAATCAATATTATACAATATTTCAGATCTTGGAGAATCAGTCTCTGTTTCTGCTCACTGATTCTTTTATAAACGGTCCTATTACAACACAGCCCTAGGTGTTTGTTATCTCTGTCCGTGGACAGAGCTGTCTCATTACCAATTACCTTGATCACATACTCCATTATCTACTGTACACCTCCAGTAGAAACCAAAGGGTATTACCATAAGTGATCGTACTGAGTATATCTATTCAATACCTGATCACATATACTTACCTGTACTACAGAGCATGTGATTTGCAGGACAATAGGTACTCTGTGTAGTTATGATACTACTTAGACCAGAACTCAAGAGCTCAGCGAGGGGCTTGGCGGAGTTGTATAGATGTCACTGTCTATCTTTTAGTTCAGTGTATGGTATTGCAATATATACTTTTTAATTACACATTTACACAGTTGTTTAATAAAGTTTACACTACTCACTACATCCACCCCTGACCGTCTATACCAGTGATGGCAAACCTTTTTGAGCCCAAGTGCCCAAACTGCAAACCAAAACGACTTATTTTTTTCAAAGTGCCAACACTGCAATTAAACCTGAATAACGAGGTTTTAGTTTAGAAAAAACAATTCTTACAGTTTTTCAAACTAATTAACAGCTTTTGTTTAAAAAGAAAAACACAATAACAGAGCTTTCCATTAAACATTTTTTTTATTGAAAAAAACAAAAAAAACAAACAACTGTACACGTGCATGTATTTTTTTAAAGACGCCTTTTGTGGGCACAATTAATGTGATTTTTGCTGTTGTATGCATGCTGATAACTTGTCAAACCTTGGCTCATACTCTGTTAGTTTAAGAGCAACACATACAGCACTGAGTTAATCTGTTAGTCTATTTCTGGCATCACATTTGATATAATTCAATGCTGAAAACAGCTGCTCACAAGCATAGGATGACCCAAACAAAGAAAGAAAAGCAATCCCAAGTGTTTTCATTGACTTAAAATTATTTGGCAGAGAATTCCACACTTTAAGGATTTCATTTTCCGAACTAGCAACTGTGCTGTCCTCTGTTATCCCTTCACACTCCATCTTCTCAAGTGTTGCACGCAGGTCATAGAATTTATTTTTCCAGATAGAGCTTTCTTGAAATTCCAGTAGCTCCATTTCAAGATTTTCTAAATCTAACCAGTGTAAGCAAGAAAGATCAAGTTCTTCACATTTGGCTTTATCTGGAGACGTAAGAAAACACAGGGTTGTCTCCATCTTACGGAACTGTAAAAATCTGTTACTAAAATTCTCCTTTGCAACTGCTATAATGCTAGAAAATTCCTTGTAGATTTCATGATGGTTTGGATTGTCTGTAAATGTTGTAGAATTTTCCAAATACATTTTTAGATTTGGAAAATATTTCAGCTGCCCACTTTCAAGGTCTCTTTCAAAAACCTGCAGTTTTCTCTCAAATGTTCTGATATCAGAAAACATCCTTTCTGCTGTTTTCCCTAAACCTTGCAGTTTTTTGTTCAGTACGTTGAAGTGTATTGTAAAATCAGTAAAAAAACATGAGGTCGGTGAGCCAGGTCATATCAGTGAGCTGTGGATATTTCTGCCCCTTTTTATTCATAAACAGCCTAATTTCATCCAAGCAGGCTACAAATCTCTCCAAGACCCTTCCTCTGCTTAGCCACCGTACATTATTGTACATAAGTAAAGTATTATACTGTGCCTGTACCTCATCAAGAAGTGCTTGAAACTGTCGACAATTAAGAGCACGAGCCATGATGTAATTCACCATTTTTGTGACATCCTTGAGAATATCGTCTAATTTTTTGCTGCTTTCCTTGGCACAAAGAGCTTCTTGATGTATAATACAATGAAATTGAATGACTGGATGCTTTGCTTCTTTAACAAAAAACTGTATGAAACCAGATGTTACCCCCACCATGGAAGGTGCCCCATCACTAGTAACTGAAACCACTTTTTCTGGCCTTATGTCTTGTGACAAAAAAGCCTCCATCACAGCATTGTAGATATCTATCCCTTGTGTTCTTCCAGGCAAAGACACCAGTTTCATGAGCTCTTCTCTCATGGTGTCACCAACAGCATAACGCAAAAGTACTGCTAGCCTTGCATGATTATTTATATCTGTGCTTTCATCCAAGCACATGGAGTAACAGGCTGCCTTTTGTAAGTCAGTGGTGAGCTGCTGACTAACATCACTTGCCATACGCAGGACTCTATCTTTAACAGTATTTCTGCTAAGTGGCATTTCAGAGATTCATTGCTTAATTTTGTCCTTGTTTGGGAAATCATGAAAAAGGGAATTACTCACAGCCAACATGGCCGTTTTGATAAAATCGCCATCAGAGAGGGGCTTCCCATGTTTGGCTATGCACAGTGAAATTTCAAAGCTGGCAGTTGCCAGATAATTTGTTTTAGAAAGATAGTTGCAAAAACTACGATACTGGCAGTGATATTTCCTTAATTTCCCATCAAGAAACTCTTTTCTTTCAGCTTTACCAAGTTCCGCAACACTTTTATGGTTGGTATCAAAATGACGTCTGACACTTGATGTGCGAGATACAACACTTTCACTACACAGAACACATAACGCTTTCCCATTGCGTTCAATCACTCCAAATAACTGTGTCCAGGACTCTTGGAATGATCTTCCGCTATCTGTTTTAAATTTTGCCTTCTTTGATGTACTCATTTTAGGGTGTTCAAGTCTACAAAAAACACAAAATTTTTAAAATAAAGACGGATGAAGCACCCAATACAAATCTATCCCTACCTACCTATACCAAAAATATTATTTCAACATTTCACGAAAAAGGTACATAATAAACACAGAATTGTAGAAGAGCAACTCACAGTTTTGTAGACAGATACACATCGGCCAATGTCCTGTGAAACCGCTGACGCCGCTCTGCTGGGTCTGAAAGCCGCTGTAGATACAAAGGGCTGGAATGGAAAAAAAATTGTTGTCCATAGGCCAGGACACGGGTTCAAATAACTACCATATGTTATATATAGCGCCACCTTAAGATGAATTGGACTCCAAACTGTGGCCCTCGGCTTGCTTTTATTAGGCCCATGGGCACTGATTTATCCACTGATACTAACAATAGGTTAGAATCCCCCCCCACTCACACCAATGAAGGGGCACACATTCCTCCCAATGACACCAAAGATAGGGCCACAATTCCCCCCAATGATGTTTCCCAATGACACCTATAATGAGGCACATATACACCAATGAGGGGGGAAAATGTTTCACAATGACACTAATAATGAGCCCTTTTTTTTAGATAGAGCAGCGCCGCTCTAAGAGTAGTAAGTTAGTTAAAAAAAGGCTTTATTCAGTTTATGGCAGAATACTGAAGAGTATGGGCAGAATACTGCAGAGAAAATGAAAAATAGAAATAAACCGTGCGCAACTACTTAACCTCTAGAAATGTCAGTAAAGTGCAATACCTATACCCTTTTAATTGTGAAACCCAAAATCAGGGTCACAACTAACCACAGTGAAATTCAAAATAAAATAAATTACACAACCGTGTGTTCAGTGAAGATGGCGTCTGCTGCTATAATAATAGGGGGTGGCTCAGCACCCCCTAACACACTACAGAAATGGAAACAAAAAACAGCGCACAACGCAAATAGTGAAGTAGGTATTACAAGTGTGTATTGAATAAAACTATATAAAAACTGCGTACATCAAGTATGATTAATATAAGCATTGAGTGTGTAATCACACTGGTTACCACTCGATGTTGTTGGTGTGGAATTGGTGTAGTCTCAGCGGGCACTCTCAGCAGCAGCTGTATACCAGTACTCTGGCTAGGATATCCCTCTCATGCTGACGTCATCTCCATAGGGATTCGCCCTTCAAGACAGCTATGCTCCGTTCCTGATGGTAGCCTCCGGAGGTACTTCAAGGGGTTTGGTAGTGTCCACAAGTGGCTGTTAGGGCTCCCTGTTCGAAACCGCCACGCAAATTGGAAAGTCTGTTTGTGGCAGGCTTCACCGCGGCTCGACACAGTGCTGCTTCGTTCCGGGACGCCACGTGCAGAGCATGGGCAGAGTATTGCACAGCACTGCATAGTATGGGCAGAGCATTGCATCTCTCTCTTCCCCTCTCCCCTCGCACTGTAGGGCGCGCGGGAGCAAGATTCTCTGGGAGGACGTCCATGGACGCCCTCCCAGAATAAGCCGACCATGCTGTAGCCATCTTTTGGCTATGGCCCGGTCGGCAATTGGTTATAAAACTTGCCTGATTTGCTGGAATCGGTGTGGGGTCAGTCCCCAGTCGCTCCTGTGATGTCCGTGTGTCAGGTGATATCCCACGCAGGTGCGTCAGATGTTTGAGAGCGTGGGGCGTGCCCACAGAGACGGCTCGGGTGCCACGCGTTCGCCATCACTGGTCTATACTATAAAGGTCTGCGGTGCGCCTATAAGGGGATTCTTTAGTGTGCCTTCTTTGGTACACATCCTTTTCCACTTTTTACATCCCTAGGCAGCACGCTTTTGCCAACCAGGGGTTAGAGCGAGGTTTTTCTCCACTATATGTCCCAGTACCAATCCCTGAGGTACTCCACTCATGACTTTAACCCAACCTAAAAAAGTTCCATTTGTGACAACCCTCTGTTGTCTATCCTTTAACCAGTTTTCAATCCAGGTGCATACAGTATATTATTACTGAGTCCAATTTTCTTTATTTTGTACACCAACCTCTTGTGTGAAACCGTATCAAAAGCCTTTGCAAAATCTAAGTAGACCACATCAACTGCATTACCGTGGTCTAAATTCCTACTTACCTCCTCAAAGAAACAAATCAGGTTAGTTTGGCATGATCTATCCTTCATAAATCCACGCTGACTATTACTAATAATTTTGTTTTCCATTAGGTATTCCTGAATATTATCTCGTATTAAACCTTCAAGTAGTTTCCCCACTATTGAAGTCAGGCTTACAGGTCTGTAATTTCCCTGTTGTGATCTAGCTCCCTTTTTAAATATTGGCACCACATCTGCTTTACGCCAATCTTGTGGTACTGAGCCTGTGGAAATGGAAAACTTGAAAATTAAATATAATGGTTTGTCTATTACATGAGATCAAATATGTCATTGTTCAAAGTAGGGTTGGGCAATATAACAGTTGCATAGTAATACTGCAGTAATGAAAATGGACAGTAACGCAATACTTGCCATTACTTCTTACCATGGCATTCCTATCAGCAGCTGCAGAGTGGGGGTGCGTCTGGCAGAGAGGCCAGGGGGTGGGGACAGTGTCAGAGGGAGGACAGAGTGTGGGTCTGGTAGAGACAGTGGAGTGGGAGCGAGTCTGGGAGCTCCTTAACTTTCACATGCTGCAGCTATAAGGAATCCTGCTGGTAATCTCACCCCTCCATATTAACCACTTCCCTCTGCCATGCCTCTTATCCCTTCCACCATGACTCAACCCCTTTCTCTCCTCCCACGTATTTCTCTTGGCTCTCATCTGTGCCTCTTGACCCCCTCCCTCCCCATTAACCCACGCCTCACCATGCTCTATAAATGTGTACAGGAGAAGGGGGGTCGAGGGGGTAATAGTAAATTTTCTTGCCGTGCAACCCAAAATTGGAACAACCTACTGGAGACTCTCGCATCCACCACCAGTTTATGGTCTTTCAAAACTAAGGCTGTCTCGCATTTTAATCTGGTCTGTAACTGTTACATACGCCTATAATATATTATCTTTAACTGTGCATGCAATGTGTTGTATATAAAGTATACCCTGTTCACTTATGTAACTATTTGTAACCATGTATTATTTGTCATCTTAACTCATGCCCAGGACATACGCGAAGAGAGGTAACTCTCAATGTATTACTTCCTGGTAAAACATTTTATAAATAAATACAAATAAAATGGTGAAGAAAGGGGCTTTAGTTTGGGTGTAGTTAGTGTAACATTTTCATTGAAACATTTGTTATTCTTAAAATTAAAATATACTAAAATGTATTTGCTTTTTTACATTTTATTAAGAATGTAATGGATTTGTATAAGAAATATGTTTCACAATAAATGACGAACATTTTGAGGACTTTTGCTTTCTATTGGGTGTTAATATATTGCTGAATATTGTTATAACAATAAATTACTTAATACTCTTATGGTGGGAAGTATTTTTGTTATTGTCTAACCCTTGTTCAGGGTATTGGAAACAATTAAGTACAAAGTGTGACCTCCTGTCACCAGGGCCGCCAACAGAAATCGTGGGGCCTGGACAAACATTTTAACCAGGGCCCAGCACCCTGTGTCGGCGGTATTGCCCGCTGCCCTCCCCTCCCCCATTTCACACCTCACGAGCCCCCTCTCTTTCCTCCTCCCCCACCCCACCTTCCCATGTATTTCCCTTCTGTCTCACCCCATCTCACTCTCCCGCCTTCTCTCCCCTGCTTCTCAATAAGACTGCGACCCGCTGGCGCTGAGCGCGCTCATGATTGAAAAACGCTCCTAGCATGAGCGCCGGGTGTCCTGGCATTTACGCAAGCACGCGTGGTGGGCATTGCGGGTAGTTGAGTGCGCTAGAAAGTTAGTTTTTTGTTTACATAAGCGCAAGTGAGTGTGTGCCTGCGCACGAGCACCGCATGAGCGGGGACTTACATATATCTATATATGTAAATAACCGCGGTAAGCGGCGCCCGCTCAGCGCTAGCGGTGACGCAGCCTTACTCCCTCTTTTCTTCACTCACCCCCCTTTCACTCATTCCCCCCACAAGATATATACCAAAAAACTTCCCACCCCCAAATAGATTTTAAAAAATCCCCACCCCCCCAAATATATACAACTTCCCCCCCAAATGCATACAATAAACCCACTTACCCAATACATATAAAAAAAACAATACATATAACCAGTGCTCGACAAACCCGGTCGCCCACTCGCCAGGCGCCAATGGAAATTGGCCGGGGGCCAGTTACTTTTCCCCTGCTCTGAAAAAAAAATTCCCTGCTCTGCAAAAACAACAAAAAAAATCCCCCTAGCTGATTGGCCAATAGGGCGTGACGCGGAATGGAGCCCTTCCTTCTTTGCAGGGGTTTATAATGGGACTGCTGCTGCTCGTGCGGTCCCCTGTCTCCTGCCCCCAGTCCCTGTGGCTGACTGCCCGCCTCGGGTGGGAGGTGGTAGTTGGGGTGTTCCCCTCTTCTCTCCCCGGTCCCCGCTTCCCCCTGGCGGCGGTAGATGGTAGCGGGGGGTGTTCCCCCTTACTCCCCGGTCCCCGCTTCCCCCCAGCTGCTCGATATTGTAGCGGGGGTGTTCCCCCTTTTACTCCTCGGTCCCCGTGGCGGGAGATGGGCGTGGGTGGCGAGCGGGGCCCTCTCTCTCTCTTTCACCCTCTCTCTCTCTTTCACTCTCCCTCTCTCTTTCACCCCCTCTCTCTCTTTCACCCCCTCTCTCTCTTTCACCCTCTCTCACCCTCTCTCTCTCTTTCACCCCCTCTTTCACCCCCTCTTTCACTCTCTCTCTCTTTCACCCCCTCTCTCTCACCCTCTCTCTTTCACCCTCTCTCAATCTCTTTCAGCCTCTCTCTCTTTCACCCTCTCTCTCTCCCTCTCTCTCTCTTTCACCCTCTCTCTCTTTCACCCTCTCTCTCTTTCACCCACTCTCTCTCTCTTTCACCCTCTCTCTCATCCTCTCTCTCTCATCCTCTCTCTTTCAACCTCTCTCTCTTTCACCCTCTCTCTCTTTCAACCTTTCTCTCTTTCACCCCTCTCTTTCACCCTCTCTCTCTCTTTCACCCTCCCTCTCTCTCTCTTTCACCCCGCCTCTCTCTCTTTCACCCCCTCTCTCTCTTTCACCCTCTCTCTCATTCACCCTCTCTCTCATTCACCCTCTCTCTCTTTCACCCTCTCTCTCTTTCACCCTCTCTCTCTCACCCTCTCTCTCTCTTTCACCCTCTCTCTCTCTTTCACCCTCTCTCTCTTTCACCCTCCCTCTCTCTTTCACCCTCTCTCTTTCACCCTCTCACTCTTTCGCCCTCTCTCTCTTTCGCCCTCTCTCTTTCGCCCTCTCTCTCTTTCGCCCTGTCTCGCTCTCTTTCGCCCCCTCTTTTTCTTTTGCCCTCTCTCTTTTGCCCTCTCTCTTTCGCCCTCTCTCTCTCTTTTGTCCTCCCTCTCTCTTTTGTCCTCCCTCTCTCCTTCGCCCTCTCTCTCTCTCCTTCGCCCTCTCTCTCCTTCGCCCTCTCTCTCTCTCCTTCGCCCTCTTTCTCTCCTTTGCCTTCTCTCTCTCCTTTGCCTTCTCTCTCTCTCTCCTTCGCCCTCTCTCTCTTTCACCCTCTCTCTCTCTTTCACCCTCTCTTTCACCCTCTCTCTCTCTTTCACCCTCTCTCCCTCTTTCACCCTCTCTCTCTCTTTCACCCTCTCTCTCTCACCCTCTCACTCTTTCGCCCTCTCTCTCTTTCGCCCTGTCTCGCTCTCTTTCGCCCCCTCTCTCTCTTTCGCCCTGTCTCTTTTGCCCTCTCTCTTTCGCCCTCTCTCTTTTGTCCTCCCTCTCTCTCTCCTTCGCCCTCTCTCCTTCGCCCTCTCTCTCTCTCCTTTGCCCTCTCTCTCTCCTTCGCCCTCTCTCTTTCTCTCCTTCGCCCTCTCTCTTTCTCTCCTTTGCCCTCTCTCTCCTTTGCCCTCTCTCTCCTTTGCCCTCTCTCTCCTTTGCCCTCTCTCCTTCACCCTCTCTCTCTCTCCTTCACCCTCTCTCTCTCCTTCGCCCTCTCTCTCTTTTGCCCTCTCTCTCTTTCGCCCCCTCTCTCTGTTTCGCCCTCTCTTTTGCCCTCTCTCTCTCTTTCGCCCTCTCTCTATCTTTTGCCCTCTCTCTCTCTTTCGCCCTCTCTCTTTCGCCCTCTCTCTCTTTCGCCCTCTCTCTCTCTTTCGCCCTCTCTCTCTCTTTCGCCCTTTCTCTCTCTCGCCCTCTCTCTTTCGCCCTCTCTCTTTCGCCCTCTCTCTCTTTCGCCCTTTCTCCTTCGCCCTCTCTCTCCTTCGCCCTCTCTCTCCTTCGCCCTCTCTCTTTTGCTCTCTCTCTCTTTCACCCTCTCTCTCTTTCGCCCTCTCTCTCTTTCGCCCTCTCTCTTTTTCGCCCTCTCTCTCTTTCGCCCTCTCTCTCTCTCTCTTTCGCCCTCTCTCTCTCTCTTTCGCCCTCTCTCTCTCTCTTGCCCTCTCTCTCTCGCCCTCTCTCTCTTTCGCCCTCTCTCTCTTTCGCCCTCTCTCTCTCTTTCACCCTCTCTCTCTTTCACCCTCTCTCTCTCTTTCACCCTCTCTCTCTCTTTCACCCTCTCTCTCTCTTTCACCCTCTCTCTCTCTTTCACCCTCTCTCTCTCTTTCACCCTCTCTCTCTCTTTCACCCTCCCTCTCTCTTTCACCCTCTCTCTCTCTTTCACCCTCTCTCTCTCTTTCACCCTCTCTCTCACCCTCTCACTCTTTCGCCCTCTCTCTTTCGCCCTCTCTCTCTTTCGCCCTGTCTCGCTCTCTTTCGCCCCCTCTCTCTCTTTCACCCTCTCTCTTTTGCCCTCTCTCTTTCACCCTCTCTCTCTCTTTTGTCCTCCCTCTCTCCTTCGCCCTCTCTCCCTCTCCTTCGCCCTCTCTCTCTCTCCTTCGCCCTCTCTCTCTCCTTTGCCCTCTCTCTCTCCTTCGCCCTCTCTCTCTCTCTCCTTCGCCCTCTCTCTCTCCTTCGCCCTCTCTCTCTCTTTCGCCCTCTCTCTCTCTCTTTCGCCCTCTCTCTCTCTTTCGCCCTCTCTCTCTCTCTCTTTCGCCCTCTCTCTCTCTTTCACCCTCTCTCTCTCTTTCACCCTCTCTCTCTTTCACCCTCTCTCTCTTTCAACCTTTCTCTCTTTCACCCCTCTCTTTCACTCTCTCTCTTTCACCCTCTCTCTCTCTTTCACCCTCTCTCTCTCTCTTTCACCCCGCCTCTCTCTCTTTCACCCCGCCTCTCTCTCTTTCACCCCCTCTCTCTCTTTCACCCTCTCTCTTTCACCCTCTCTCTCTCATTCACCCTCTCTCTCTCTTTCACCCTCTCTCTCTCTTTCACCCTCTCTCTCTCTTTCACCCTCTCTCTCTCTTTCACCCTCTCTCTCTCTTTCACCCTCTCTCTCTTTCACCCTCTCTCTCTCTTTCACCCTCCCTCTCTCTTTCACCCTCTCTCTCTCTTTCACCCTCTCTCTCTCTTTCACCCTCTCTCTCTCTTCCGCCCTCTCACTCTTTCGCCCTCTCTCTCTTTCGCCCTCTCTCTTTCGCCCTCTCTCTCTTTCGCCCTGTCTCGCTCTCTTTCGCCCCCTCTCTTTTGCCCTCTCTCTTTCGCCCTCTCTCTCTCTCTTTTGTCCTCCCTCTCTCCTTCGCCCTCTCTCTCTCCTTCGCCCTCTCTCTCTCCTTTGCCCTCTCTCTCTCCTTCGCCCTCTCTCTCTCCTTCGCCCTCTTTCTCTCCTTCGCCCTCTTTCTCTCTTTCACCCTCTCTCTCTCTTTCACCCTCTCTCTCTCTTTCACCCTCTCTCTCTCTCTCTCACCCTCTCACTCTTTCGCCCTCTCTCTCTCTCTTTCGCCCTGTCTCGCTCTCTTTCGCCCCCTCTCTCTCTCTTTCACCCTGTCTCTTTTGCCCTCTCTCTTTCGCCCTCTCTCTTTTGTCCTCCCTCTCTCTCCTTCGCCCTCTCTCTCTCTCCTTCGCCCTCTCTCTCTCTCCTTTGCCCTCTCTCTCTCCTTCGCCCTCTCTCTTTCTCTCCTTCGCCCTCTCTCTTTCTCTCCTTTGACCTCTCTCTCCTTTGCCCTCTCTCTCTCCTTTGCCCTCTCTCTCTCTCCTTCGCCCTCTCTCTCTCCTTCGCCCTCTCTCTCTCTCCTTCGCCCTCTCTCTCTCTCCTTCGCCCTCTCTCTTTTGCCCTCTCTCTCTTTCGCCCTCTCTCTCTGTTTCGCCCTCTCTTTCGCCCTCTCTCTCTCTTTCGCCCTCTCTCTCTGTTTCGCCATCTCTTTTGCCCTCTCTCTCTCTCTTTCGCCCTCTCTCTCTCTTTCGCCCTCTCTCTCTCTTTTGCCCTCTCTCTCTCTTTCACCCTCTCTCTCTCTCTTTCACCCTCTCTCTCTCTCTTTCGCCCTCTCTCTCTCTTTCGCCCTTTCTCTCTCTCGCCCTCTCTCTCTTTCGCCCTCTCTCTCTCTTTCGCCCTCTCTCTCTTTCGCCCTTTCTCCTTCACCCTCTCTCACCTTCGCCCTCTCTCTCTCCTTTGCCCTCTCTCTCTCTCCTTCGCCCTCTCTTTCCTTCGCCCTCTCTCTTTCCTTCGCCCTCTCTCTCCTTTGCCCTCTCTCTCTCTCTCTCCTTCACCCTCTCCATCTCTCCTTTGCCCTCTCTCTCTCTCCTTCGCCCTCTCTCTCCTTCGCCCTCTCCTTCGATCTCTCTCTCCTTCGCCCTCTCTCTTTCGCCCTCTCTCTCTTTCACCCTCTCTCTCTTTTGCCCTCTCTCTCTTTCGCCCTCTCTCTCTTTCGCCCTCTCTCTCTTTCGCCCTCTCTCTCTCTTTCGCCCTCTCTCTCTCTTTCGCCCTCTCTCTCTCTCTCTTTCGCCCTCTCTCTCTCTCTTTCGCCCTCTCTCTCTCTCTTTCGCCCTCTCTCTCTCTCTTTCGCCCTCTCTCTCTCTTTCGTCCTCTCTCTCTTTCGCCCTCTCTCTCCTTTGCCCTCTCTCTCCTTTTGCCCTTCTCTCTCCTTTGCCCTCTCTCTCCTTTGCCCTCTCTCTCCTTTGCCCTCTCTCTCCTTCGCCCTCTCTCTCTCCTTCGCCCTCTCTCTCTCCTTCGCCCTCTCTCTCTCCTTCGCCCTCTCTCTCTCCTTCGCCCTCTCTCTCTCTCTTTTGCCCTCTCTCTCTCTCTTTCGCCCTCTCTCTCTCTTTCGCCCTCTCTCTCTCTTTCGCCCTCTCTCTCTCTTTCACCCTCTCTCTCTTTTTCACCCTCTCTCTTTCACCCTCTCTCTCTCTTTCACCCTGTCTCTCTCTCTCTCTCTTTTTCTTTCACCCTCTCTCTCTGTCTCTGTCTCTCTCTCTGTGTCTGTCTGTCTCTCACCCACACTCTGTCTCACACTCTGGATATCTTATTTACCCTATATATCTTAACTACCCTATACTACACCGAAATAACCTTTACTGCTTTTTTCCAGATCTGACTCAAGCTTCACACGGGAGTCATCGGAATCACCCCTAACCCAGAAGACAGGTAGGGAACACCTCTCCTCCAATGTATAACATTGCGGGAATGAGGGTACCTGGACATTGAGGGACTGCGGATCAGGTAAGATCCCAGGCGAGATTGCTGCTTTAGATATTGTGAAGCGGGGACGTCCAGACACTGGTTAAGTGGTTCAGGAAACTAGTCATTCACATCTGGCTTTTATTTCTAGATCCGACATTTACACACACACACACACGTAACAAGGACTAATTGTAGTATAATGTAATACAATAAATAAACTTATGTCAAAACGAATGTTGTTCTTACTAGGAATGTATTCAATTTATATATTTTATTTTAAAGCGGGCTTGGGGGCGGAACTAGGTGGCGAGTAGATTTTTGGGTGGTTTGTCAAGCACTGCATATAACCCCCTATACTATCGAGATAGATATACATATATAGATAGAGATATATATATGATTTGCTGTGGGGGGGTTTTGTCACTTTTTTTACGGGAGAGAGAGAGAGATTGACAAATCACCCAAAAATCTACTCGCCCCCTGAGCCTCTCCTAGCTCCGCCCCCAGCCCCGCTTAAAAACTTATTTATTTTTTTCCTAGTTAAATATTTTATTAGTATAAGTTAGAAAACAAAAATGTACTTTAATACATACAGTATATCATGTTCATGGCATTGTTCTTTTGCCTTTTCAACTAAACTCATTTTACTTCCACCAAAAATAAGGCAGAAAAAAATAACATAGTAGGTAAAATAGTAGATTAGGTTATGAAAAAGACATCTTTCAATCACGTTAAAATTCGTTAAATTCTAATTGGCATAGATACTAAAAAAAACAAGTGACCCATTTGCTATTTATGTCTTTTGGTGGGAAAAAAAATAATTCCTTCCTGCCTCGTGTAATTACTACTTTTCTAAAAAGTTTTCTAACCTTCTTAAATATATCTATTGTATCTGCCATCACAGTATCTGTTGTTACTATAAAGAACCCTTTCCTTTACTGCTGGTGAAATCTCCTCCCCTCCAATCTAAAGGGATGACCCTGTGTCATTTGTACTGGCTTTGGGATTAAAGGTTCCCAATATTAACTTTGTCAAAGAGGGGTGCAATTACTCTTTTGTTTGTTTTTATGCAAACAATCATAATCGTTGATATTGATGATGTTAACTGCTTGCAGTTTTTCATTTACTTGTTAATGCATTTCACAATCTTTTACAATGACCCGTTTCATCTCTTGCACCTCAACCACCTGAACTACTTCATCAGAAACATCCTCATCATCTGAATCATCCTCATCATCAGAATCCTCATTCACAATTAGTGATATTTGAATGGATGAATCAGCATCAAGTCCACCCTGCCGCTCCTCAGAGTCATCACGTTCATATGACTCTCTCCTCATCTGGCGCTCTTAACAGCTCTTCAGAATCTTGTACTGTCAATGGCAGAGCTTGTTCGGCATTCATGAATGTTTTTTTTTATGTAACAATTTTTTTATTGGACACGTTCATAGGTAATTGTACATACAGAATTGTCATGAGCCCATGACAATTCAATCCGAATACAGCCATAATGTGACCAGTAGTATTTTCACATTTTCTAAAAGAGGGTGGACAGAGTGTGAGAGGGGGGAAAAAGAGAAGGAGAGAGAGGGGGGGATGGATTGACCAGAGGGGGGTGAGGTGGGGTGGGGGGGGGAATGCCCGGAGATTCCCCGGCAGTTCCGTCTTTGGTTTGAGGAGGAATTGCTTGGGGTTTCATGGGTCTCCCAGAGCCGGCCTTACTGGGTTTTATCTCCTCATCCAGGGGTCCCACGTGTTCCCGAACTGGGGCATCTTCTTTTGAAGCATAGCCGTGAGTTTTTCCATTATCATGACCTCGTTTATTCTTCTGATTACTGTGGTTCTCGAGGGGGCCTTGACCTGTTTCCAAGCGGCTGCTATTGAGCACCTGGCCGCTGTTAACATGGCCATAATCAGCCTGGACATTGGCGGAGGAAGATCCTCAGGGCGTTTGTTCAGCACCAGGGTCAGTGGGTCGGGGGGCAGAGAAATCCCCGTTACCTCAATGATAAGCGTCAAACAAAGAAGCCGGTATCGCAAGCGGTTGCGAGGTACTTCTCCCCGCAGCAGAAAAGCCCTGAACCGCAGTCCGCGACTCAAGATGGTGGAGCCCCACGCGGTGATCAAGCAGCACAGGGCAAGACTGCCTGAACCAAAAAGACCCCCGCACAGGAGCAGCCGCTCACCAGAGCCTTCATGGAGGAGCTGATGGCGGCGACACATACCAAGCTACATACCTCCCTTCAGTCAGAAATGAAAGCGGCGGTTCACGATCTCACTCAACAGATCAACGGCCTAGCGGACAAGACAACTACGCTGGAGGGCGAAATGGAGGAGACCCACCGGCGCCAGACCGCAGCGGAGAAGGAGATCTTCCGGCTCCGGGAAGAACTTTCCCAGCTCAGGGACTGACTGGAGGACCAGGAGAACCGGGATAGGAGGCAGAAACTTTTTTTTTAATAAATTCTTGGTAAGAACAACATTCTTTTTTGACATAAGTTTATTTATTGTATTACCTTTATACTTTACTACAATTAGTCCTTGTTACATGTGTGTGTGACTAGTTTCCTGCACCCATTAACCAGTGTCTGGATGCCCCCACTTCACAGTATCTAAAGCAGCAATCCCGCCTGGGATCTTACCTGATCCGCAGTCCCTCAATGTCCAGGTACCCTCATTCCCGCAATGTTATATGTTGGAGGGGAGGTGTTCCCTAACTGTCTTTTGGGTTAGGGGGGATTCCGATGTCTCCCGTGTGAAGCTCGAAAGTCAGATCTGGAAGAAAGCAGTATCATTTAGTTCGGTGTAGTATAGGGCAGTTAAGATATATATAGGGTAAATAAGATAAAAAATACACCAAGGCACTTTGCTCACCATGCATAACCATGCAACTGAAATAATCTTAGTGAAAATATGGTCTGCTTTCTGCCGTACGGTAGCAGGTCTACCCTGTGGACTCAAGACTGCCTCCCAGGAGGTCCCTTTCAGGTTCAATGGGCTGGACAGGATAGCTGGACAGATGTCTGGAGACAAGTGAATAATTCGGAAACACGAGGTATCGTTCTCACTCACTGGTCTGCTTTAATGGGCATATTCATAAGTTCTTATAGCCCTTGCGGGGCGTTGTCACATATATGTTGCCATGTACACTTAACAGAAGCCAGTTGTCCTTAACAATGCCATATTCCTTTCAGTTCCCCCCCTGCCCAGCTGTCGTTGCTATAGTTATCCTTAACAAAGCTATTTTCTGTCAGCTAACCCCCAACTGCAGTGACTATAGTACGTTGCTGACAGGACAGTTTGAATATTTCAGGATTCTGGTCAAACAGGATATCTAAGCATATAAACATAGGACTCCTAGCAAAATATACATTAACAATTCCCTCCTTTTGTCATAACATGACAACATTGCATTATTCTTCATATAGTTGGAAAATTTCATTGTACATAACAACTGGCGAAGCCATCGGCTGTTTTGCAAAATAGGAGGAGAACATAGTTAATACATTTGAGGTAGCCACCGTTGTTTCTCTCTTTCACCCTCTCTCTCTCTTTCACCCTCTCTCTCTCTTTCACCCACTCTCTCTCTTTCACCCTCTCTCTCTCTTTCACCCTCTCTCTCTCTTTCACCCTCTCTCTCTCTTTCACCCTCTCTCTTTCACCCTCTCTCTCTTTCACCCTCTCTCTCTTTCACCCTCTCTCTCTCACCCTCTCACTTTTTCGCCCTCTCTCTCTTTCGCCCTGTCTCTCTTTCGCCCTGTCTCTCTTTCGCCCTGTCTCTCTCTCCTTCGCCCTCTCTCTCTCTCCTTCGCCCTCTCTCTCTCCTTCGCCCTCTTTCTCTCTTTCACCCTCTCTTTCACCCTCTCTCTCTCTTTCACCCTCTCTCTCTCTTTCACCCTCTCTCTTTCACCCTCTCTCTTTCACCCTCTCTCTCTTTCACCCTCTCTCTCTTTCACCCTCTCTCTCTCACCCTCTCACTTTTTCGCCCTCTCTCTCTTTCGCCCTCTCTCTTTCGCCCTGTCTCTCTTTCGCCCTGTCTCTCTCTCCTTCGCCCTCTCTCTCTCTCCTTCGCCCTCTCTCTCTCCTTCGCCCTCTTTCTCTCTTTCACCCTCTCTTTCACCCTCTCTCTCTCTTTCCCCCTCTCTCTCTCTTTCACCCTCTCTCTCTCTTTCACCCTCTCTCTTTCACCCTCTCTCTCTTTCACCCTCTCTCTCTCACCCTCTCACTTTTTCGCCCTCTCTCTCTTTCGCCCTCTCTCTTTCGCCCTGTCTCTCTTTCGCCCTGTCTCTCTCTCCTTCGCCCTCTCTCTCTCTCCTTCGCCCTCTCTCTCTCCTTCGCCCTCTTTCTCTCTTTCACCCTCTCTTTCACCCTCTCTCTCTCTTTCACCCTCTCTCTCTCTTTCACCCTCTTCTCTCTCTTTCACCCTCTCTCTTTCACCCTCTCTCTCTTTCACCCTCTCTCTCTTTCACCCTCTCTCTCTCACCCTCTCACTTTTTCGCCCTCTCTCTCTTTCGCCCTCTCTCTTTCGCCCTGTCTCTCTTTCGCCCTTTCTCTCTCTCCTTCGCCCTCTCTCTCTCTCCTTCGCCCTCTCTCTCTCCTTCGCCCTCTTTCTCTCTTTCACCCTCTCTTTCACCCTCTCTCTCTCTTTCACCCTCTCTTCTCTTTCACCCTCTCTCTCTCTTTCACCCTCTCTCTCACCCTCTCACTCTTTCGCCCTCTCTCTCTTTCGCCCTGTCTCGCTCTCTTTCGCCCCCTCTCTCTCTTTCGCCCTGTCTCTTTTGCCCTCTCTCTTTCGCCCTCTCTCTTTTGTCCTCCCTCTCTCTCTCCTTCGCCCTCTCTCTCTCCTTTGCCCCCTCTCTCTCTCCTTTGCCCTCTCTCTCCTTCGCCCTCTCTCTTTCTCTCCTTCGCCCTCTCTCTTTCTCTCCTTTGCCCTCTCTCTCCTTTGCCCTCTCTCTCCTTTGCCCTCTCTCTCTCTCCTTCGCCCTCTCTCTCCTTCGCCCTCTCTCTCTTTCGCCCTCTCTCTCTGTTTCGCCCTCTCTTTCACCCTCTCTCTCTCTTTTGCCCTCTCTCTCTCTTTTGCCCTCTCTCTCTTTCGCCCTCTCTCTCTTTCGCCCTCTCTCTCTTTCGCCCTCTCTCTCTCTTTCGCCCTCTCTCTCTTTCGCCCTTTCTCTCTCTCGCCCTCTCTCTCTTTCGCCCTCTCTCTCTTTCGCCCTTTCTCCTTCGCCCTCTCTCTCCTTCGCGCTCTCTCTTTCCTTCGCCCTCTCTCTTTCCTTCGCCCTCTCTCTCCTTTGCCCTCTCTCTCTCTCTCTCCTTCACCCTCTCCATCTCTCCTTCACCCTCTCTCTCTCTCCTTCGCCCTCTCTCTCTCTCCTTCGCCCTCTCTCTCCTTTGCCCTCTCCTTCGATCTCTCTCTCCTTTGCCCTCTCTCTTTCGCCCTCTCTCTCTTTCGCCCTCTCTCTCTTTCGCCCTCTCTCTTTTTCGCCCTCTCTCTCTTTCGCCCTCTCTCTCTCTCTTTCGCCCTCTCTCTCTCTCTTTCGCCCTCTCTCTCTCTCTTTCGCCCTCTCTCTCTCTTTCGCCCTCTCTCTCTCTCTTTCGCCCTCTCTCTCTTTCGCCCTCTCTCTCTTTCGCCCTCTCTCTTTCGCCCTCTCCTTTGCCCTCTCTCTCCTTTGCCCTCTCTCTCCTTTGCCCTCTCTCTCTCCTTCGCCCTCTCTCTCTCCTTCGCCCTCTCTCTTTCGCCCTCTCTCTTTCGCCCTCTCTCTCTCTTTCGCCCTCGCCCTCTCTCTTTCGCCCTCTCTCTCTCTCTTTCGCCCTCTCTCTCTTTCACCCTCTCTCTTTCAACCTTTCTCTCTTTCACCCCTCTCTTTCACTCTCTCTTTCACCCTCTCTCTCTCTTTCACCCTCCCTCTCTCTCTCTTTCACCCTCTCTCTCTCTTTCACCCTCTCTCTCTCTTTCACCCTCTCTCTCTCTTTCACCCTCTCTCTCTCTTTCACCCTCTCTCTCTCTTTCACCCTCTCTCTCTCTTTCACCCTCTCTCTCTCTTTCACCCTCCCTCTCTCTTTCACCCTCCCTCTCTCTTTCACCCTCTCTCTCTCTTTCACCCTCTCTCTTTCGCCCTCTCTCTCTTTCGCCCTCTCTCTCTTTCGCCCTCTCTCTTTCGCCCTCTCTCTCTTTCGCCCTGTCTCGCTCTCTTTCGCCCCCTCTCTCTCTTTCGCCCTCTCTCTTTCGCCCTCTCTCTCTCTTGTCCTCCCTCTCTCCTTCGCCCTCTCTCTCTCTCCTTCGCCCTCTCTCTCTCCTTCGCCCTCACAGGGTCCTGGATATTGTACACCAGAGATATACTGTCCTCTGGGCATTCAGATGTTTTACTTTAGTTCATCAAATTATGTATGCACATTTTCCCTTCCTTTGCTGCTTTAGCCAAATGGACCTTCAGTGGTTCAGCCGTAGGTTTCCGCTGGTCGTTGGAGGTGAGATTGTACAAAATGTCTCCTATATTATCGGTTGTGTTTAACACATATGTTAACCATGGATATCCTCTTTCTATACTAGTGGGACCCTGGCTACAGATCTAGCAAGACTTGTTGTGATTGGAGAATTTGTACATTAAAACAGAAGTTTTCAAATAGGTATTTTCTGTTTCCCAGTGTGACACTGATAGTTCTCGTTTCTTCTGGCTATTAAACACAGAGAGAATACTAAAAATTTGCAGTATTCCACTCCTATTTAAATGTGTTCCCTCCCTTGCATGGCTTCTGTCTACTAGGGTATTATTTCTAATTCTCCCAAAACTCATAGAACTCAATTCATATATTCCCCAAACAAAAACAGGGAGACGAGGCGCATGCGCGACGGATCGGGAGATGGCGGCTTAATTTGAAGGCTCCGACGATCCCCTGCGCAATTAAATAAATAAATACCACTAACATCCGTCCTAACACGGCGCAAAACATACCCGACGAAGCTCTGAAGCGGCGGCTATGCCAACAACTCGGGCCACGACAAAAAGCACAAAGAGAAAGTCCCTAGATCTGAGATCCTATTTTTGGCACACAGAGCAGGAAAAGACCAGGGACGAGACGGCCATGTCAGCGGGCGGGAGTTCCGACACGGACTCCACGCAAGGAAGGGGAGACCCAGAGGAGGAAGAGGGGATGCAGCTTGTCCTACGGAAGGACATGACACAATTTTAAAAGAAATACAAGATTTTTTCCGTCATGAAATGGATGGGCTGCGCAAAGATATACAGGGGATAGGGGAACGCACCCACGATTTGGAGCAGCAAATGGACATTTCTATGGAGTGTCACCAGCACACAGGGCAAGAACTTGCCCAAATAAAACAAAGGTTGTTGGAACTAGAAGAGAAACAGGAAGATGGAGAAAATCGAGATAGAAGAAATAATATACGGCTGAGAGGCATACCTGAGGAGGTTCTGGACGTCGAGGACTTCGTGGGGAGGTGGATGGGGTCCCTGCTGCCAGATAAATCCCCTTCAGAGCTCCAGCTGGACAGATGCCACCGTGCCTTGCGGGCGAAGCCTCTTCCCAACAACCCCTCGCGGGTGCCATCATGCGCATACACTACTTTAAAATAAAAGAGGAGATATGCAAAATCACCAGGGCATCCCCTACACTTCAATTCGATGGAGTGAAACTGTCAGTCTATCAAGACATATCCCCCACTACACTCAATAAAAGACGTTCCCTACAACCCCTAACAAAGGTGCTGAGAATAGGGGCATACGCTACAGGTGGGTCTTACCCTTTGGACTCCTCATTATTAAAGATGGTAAGGCTCACAGCCTGCGGCATCTGGAAGAAGGGGCAGTGCTCCTAAAAACTTTAGGAGTCAAAGATACGCTACCGCCGCCAACAGTGCAGCGCCCGTCGGCAGAGACAACCTGGACAAAAGTGAACAGGGCTGCCGAGAGCAAGAAAGCCAAGAATAAAAATAAACCCTGAGTTGGAGAGTTTGCTTGATTGATGCCCCCCACTTGTATTCCCGGTGCTCCTGGTTTGTCGGGGTAGCACGTTGTAGAGGGAGAAAGGGGGTGGCCCGGTATTAAAGGGGTTGCTCCCCATATGGCCATCCCCTGACCTCACCAGAGAGACAAGGGGTTAACTGGACTGCGTTCCAGGGATGAGGTTTGCACCTTGTTATACCTTGAAAATGTATGTTCCCCTGTTCCCATGTTTCACCTTTAATGTTGTTTCCCAAGGCAGGGATAAAATCCTGCAGAGATTCCTTTGCACAAAGGGAAGCAGATGGTCAGAGGGGCGACCCAATGTCTAGAGACTAAGTATTAAGTAATCAACAAACTCTGCCAGTCTAATTGTTACCTGAGGGCGGAGAATCATTAAACTGGAGTGGTTTGTAAGTGTTATGTCTACACCTACCAACAATGCAGATACTTAATTTGGTAGACTGATCGTTGCCCCTGATTTAATTATGGGGCTACCCATAGAGTCCCAGTACACATGAGCTAATTAGCTGGAGGGCATGGGTTAGTCTGTATCTCCACGTTAGGGATTGGATACAGATTATTAAGAATAGGGTTGCACAGGTATATAAACTGTGCCAACCCTACAGTTTTGAGTTGTGCTTCTGATTCCACCTGGAATGTCACTGGATTGATGGAGACTTGCTAGCTGATACTTCTCCATTCCTCAACCCTGAGTAAGTGTTACCTTCTTGTCTGTTAATTGTACTATATTGCTGTGTTCACCTTATTTAAGGAATGAATTATATTTTATTATATCTAAGCCTCGCTCAGTTCAACCCAGATATTTGGTGTTCATTATATCTTGACAGAAAAGAAAATCTGCACGCTGTTGGAAGCTGCAGAATAAACTCTGCTCAAGCAAAGGCGGGAATAGATCCAGACAATTGCTGAACGGGTGGTGCTCACAGGGAATAAAGGCACAGTGAATAGAAGGACAGAAAGAATCCCTTTAGTGTGGCACTAGAAGAAATGCACCCTGATTAAAACTTAACTTTATAACTGATTAAAATAAATTGTCTGGAGAAACCACAAACATGAAACAAACAAACAAATAGTAATTAAAAGACGGAGAGGTGTGCTAGGGTGTTTATTGAAGATGTAATTATATAAAAATACCTCACTAATATTGCTTAATAAACCCTAGAAGGCGGGTGATCTCTACACTAAGGTAAGTATAGGTATATATATCTCTGGACCCCTATGACCATAGCAATGGAAAGAGGTAAGGCAGGTGAATGTGCTTATCTGCTAGGTAAGAGAGTGAGGCTGAATATACTGGTGACTGAGTTGAAGCAGCCACTCACACCTTACTTAGTATACCAATATACACTTTTAATAAGCTTTATGATGACCAGTCTATTGTAAGACCAGCCACATTCACTTCCTATATTTACTAGATCTACCCTGAAGTCTGAGTGCTCTTGCTGCCCACGGACGCAGTCTACGAAGCACTCAGACAGTGATTGGCCCACACCTCACCGATGAGCCAACGTCACGTGACGGTGACGTCAGACGTACCCTACGTACAGTAACAAGATTCTGCGCTCATAAGTGATATAGTGTGTTTTTAGTGATAATGTGACCCTTAAATAAAAAATACAACCTGATAGGAATGAGGTTTTATGCAGCTGTTCAGATGGAAGGCTCAACTCTCCAACTAGACAGAACAGAAAAAAAGAACAGCGCAAAAAAACCTCATAGTGTAGTATATTCAAAAAAACAATTTATATGTAAAGGGTGAGTATTGCTCGTACATCATAGTAAAGATTACACAGCATGACATGTTTGGGACATGTTACCCATCTGTAGACAGCAGGTCACGATCGCGATGCAGGAAATTGGTATTTCTCCTCCAAAAGCAAAGGCACAGAGTCGTAAAGGCCAGCTCGTGATAGAAGTGTCCTGGGACCTGTTCGCCGGTTTGGTGTGTATCCAGTGCGACGCTACTCACATACCAGGAGAGGACGCCATCTGATGATGTCAGACGTATGCGTGGACTAACCTGGAAGTAAGAGACTTTCCCCATACGGACGGCAGTGATACCACGAGGACCTAGGAGGACACTTCTATCACGAGCTGGCCTTTACGACTCTGTGCCTTTGCTTTTGGAGGAGAAATACCAATTTCCAGCATCGCGATCGTGACCTGCTGTCTACAGATGGGTAACATGTCCCAAACATGTCATGCTGTGTAATCTTTACTATGATGTACGTGCAATACTCACCCTTTACATATAAATAGTTTTTTTGAATATACTACACTATGAGGTTTTTTTGCGCTGTTCTTCTTTTTTTCTGTACCCTACGTACGTTTCACCGTAACTGGCTTCATCGGGGGCTACGTCTGACGTCACCGTCACGTGACGTCGGCTCATTGGTGAGGTGTGGGCCAAACACTGAGTGCTTCGTAGACTGCGTCCGTGGGCAGCAAGAGCACTCAGACTTCAGGGTAGATCTAGTATATATAGGCAGTGAATGTGGCTGGTCTTACAATAGACTGGTCATCATAAAGCTTATTAACAGTGTATATTGGTATACTAAGTAAGGTGTGAGTGGCTGCTTCAATTCAGTCACCAGTATATTCAGCCTCACTCTCTTAACTAGCAGATAAGCACATTCACCTGCCTTACCTCATTCCATTGCTATGGTCATAGGGGTCCAGAGATATATATATACCTATACTTACCTTAGTGTAGAGATCACCCACCTTCTAGGGTTTATTAAGCAATATTAGTGAGGTATTTATATATAATTACACCTCCAATAAACACCCTAGCACACCTCTCCATCTTTTAATTACTATTTGTTTGTTTGTTTCATGTTTGTGGTTTCTCCAGACAATTTATTTTAATCAGTTATAAAGTTAAGTTTTAATCAGGATGCATTTCTTCTAGTGCCACACTAAGGGGATTCTTTCTGTCCTTCTATTCATTATATCTTGTCATAAGCTACCGTGACACACGTTGCCCCCTGGGGTGCCATGGGGGATGGGTGCAGGCAAAAGTTCATGTTTTAATCCTGTTACCACTGCTTAAAGTGATGTTGCTGCGCTGTCCCCATGTAAATCAACCTCAGGAAAAAACCTGGTTTAAATGCAGAGACAGTGTACAAAAGATGGCGCCTCTTGGACCTGCCTGCGGAAATATCGTGGTGCCGTAGAAGAAGTGGAGACTTTTTGCGGGCTAACATGGCGCCCCTGCAAAAGGTGCGAATGGACTGCTGCAGAGTCACGGGGGCAGTAAGGGCGGATGCAGAGGAGGAGTCACGGGAGGAGAGGAGGAAGAGGGAGGTCCCACTTACCCGATCCGATGACAAGTGGATCTGACGTCAGAGTCAGGGGCCGGGCGACCGGAACTGACGTCACCGGTGGATCAACCCGGAAGTGGAGCGGGGGAAAGGTGGGGTCTCGAGGCAGAGGTACGCGAATTCCTCTGCCGAGAGACCTGACCTCTTGCAAGGGGGGGGGGGGGGGGGCGGGGGAGCGGATCGAAGGGAGGAAGCATAAAGCTTGGTCAAAGATACGGCACAGAGCACCAGGTACTATAACCAGCAGGCGGAGAGCGGTTAGAAGTGCAGGGGGAGATAGGAAAGAGGGGAGAAGAGAAGCATAAGGGAAGAGAGGGTAACGGCAAGAGGGGATAGCAGAGGATAGAGTGAGAATTGAAGGGGAGAACGAGGGGAGGGAGGGAGAGGCGCGCTGTAAGGAGAAGGAGGAGGAAGAGTTAAGGATCAGGGGGAACATAGGAGGGTTAATAATCACAAGAAGGGGGGGGAGAAAGCAAAATAAGAAACAAAATAAAAAAGGGGATAGATAGTCAAACTGAATCGCAAATGGTTAGCGCAGTAGGTTAGTTAACACACATAAGGTTATAAGTTTGGGAGTAGGACATACAGCTACAAAATAGGGTTTTCCAGGATAGCTGGGTGTAAGGATCATGCAATTGCATACATTATAAGAGTATTTAGTTTTGAACACTATAATGATCCATAGCGCAGGGGGCTGGGCGGCTGCCCCGCTCTCCTGGCAGTAGGCATGGGCCTAGACCGCACTGATCAGGGAACATCTAGGTCAGTGGGAAAAGTCCCGGGGCATGTGGACCTCCTACAGAACGAACCTTGCATGGAGGAACTGTGCGTTGGATGCAAGGGCACGGGGTCCCCGGGCGCATGAGCTCGGACCTGCAAGGTCTAGCATGAGCTCAAAACAGTTATTGTTTATGTTGTTTATGATGATGTTTATACTATATGTTGTGCTGTCTTCCTGGTATGTATTTGGTAGTGTTTCCCCCCCCCCTCCTGTCCCGACCCCCCACATGGATCGATCATTGGATCAACTGGAGCTACGCAGCCCAGCGGCAACTCAGCCACCGTCCGGCAAAGTCACTCGTACCTGTGCACAGAATGGGGTAAGCAGATCTATCCACACATCACAATGTCTGTAAACTGGTTATCTTAAAATGTGAAAGGCTTTAACAGCCCGCAGAAGCGGAGAGTTGCCTTTTCTGAATAAAAGAAAAAAAGATAGACGTCCTGTTTTTGCAGGAAACCCACTTTAGAGCCAGACACGACCCCAGGTTTTTAGACGCTCAGTACCGACAGTTTTATCTAGCATCAGCAAGAGAGAGAAAAAAAGGGGTAGCTATTCTTCTACATAATAGGTTCCCATTCAAAGTAGATCAAATTAAACGAGATGTACACTGGTGACACACTTTATTCGAGCTCGGCTAGTCCCACGAATTCGGGTATACTCGGGTGTATTGAGGTTTGTGACTGTTTTCTGCCCGAGTGCATTGCGTTATTTTCCAGGCAGGGATTGAAGCATTTTATTCCGGCTGGCTGCAATACTGCACACTATATATATATATATATATATATATATATATATATATATATATACTGCATTACAATTCATGAATTTATGCCATCTGGTAGACACGCGAAGCATTGCAGCCTATTAAATCCTAATCATTATCATTTAACAGATCAGCCGCCTGTCAGCCAGGCACTATCCTCAATGACTACCTCACTCTCGGTCTGGGAAGCTACCAAATTTAAATGTGCCTTAACCAAAAGGAACTCGCTGATGACACCGCTATTCGGCAACCCTGATTTTGCTCCGGGGCTGGACGAGGGACACTTTATACTCTGGAAACAGAAGGGATACGGGAGGCTGAGGGATCTGGAAGGCATAAGCACTATTCAAACATTCACGCAAATTCAGGCCGACAAAGGCATCCCCAACACAGAATTTTTTAGATATCTCCAGATCCGGGCATCTTACACCAAATACAAGAACCGTCCTAAAATGACGAATTTCGAATCGCTCTGCACGTGGGCACAACACCTCAGGACTTACATCTAGACTGTATAGAGAAGTAATCGATTCTGGGGTTGGACCCAAGCCACGTCTTGACTACATGACCCAATGGGAGAGGGACTTGGGGGAGACATTAGAGGACGAGGACTGGACAGACATACTTGAGGTGACAGCAAAAACCTCGATCTGTACGAAGTTGAAGTAGAACTCATATAAGGTGTTAATGAGGTGGTATCTCACTCCAGTTAGGTTGTCGAAATTTGTCATGGGTTACTCCCCCTTGTGCCCTAGACAATGTGGAGAGCCCGGGGACCTGCTGCACATGCTGTGGTCTTGCCCTCGACTGTGCCCAACATGGAAACAGGTTCAGAATTGGCTGGAGAGGATCTTGGGCCTCAAAATTCCTCTGGATCCCTGGCTATTTCTCCTAAATAGGCCACTAGAGGGCCTGTCGAGAGCAGGAAACAAATTGGTCGCTCATTTCGCGACGGCGGTGCAGTGTGAGACGGCGGCATTGTGGAAGCAAAATACAACTCCATCGTTAGAAAAGATTCGGAACAGAATTTGGTTCGTCTGCCAGATGGAGAAATTGACAAGTTTGGTCAATGACACGGGCTCAAATTTTCAAAAAGTCTGGTTCCCCTGGCTGGCACAGACTGACATTGTAGGGGTGAGCAATGCCACCATTTGGCTATAATAGTGGAAGGTGAGTTCTCCTATAACGCGTTCCAGAAGCTAGTGCAGTAGGTAAGAGCCCCATACACAAAATATTGAGTTGATGTGGAGGGAAACGCCCAACACAGGGTTGCACAGTACGAGCCGAACGGCCTAACGAGATGCCAGAAGATGTGGAATAAGGGTCAATCCCCCTACCCACCCCCCCCTACCCCACCTTTGTCTCCCTTATGTGTTACCCCCCCCACATGTGTCTCCCCTAGTGTGCCTCACCCCTCCCCCCCCTGAGTCTACGTTCAATGTGTATCAATATGAGTGAGTAAATGCGGCAGCTTCAGCTAATAGGGGTCAAAAAATTTTTCACACTGCTGTATGTTTGGAAAAAGAAGCAAAGAAAACAATAAAGACCGGCGCCTAGAGTCCAATTAAATGGATGTAGGATAAGTCCAGAGATTGGTGTCAGTGTCCAATATATGATGATCCAGCCAAATGTATAGCAGATTCCTCAGCAGCAGTGATAGTATATGATGCAGGGAAGACAAGAAAGAAAAATCATAGCGTGACACTGTTTATAACAACATAACACATAGACATAGACAGACACACACATACAATATAAACAGATAGGCTGACTAATATACAGAGAATTTATTACACAATAAAAAACAGGAAACTGATGAGGAGCAGGTCTAGGATCTGGTGTGTAAAACCGGAACCCTACTTACAAGATGTCCACAGGATATAAGCGGGTGGATATGGTAGTAATTGTCCGTCGGCAGCTGTTGGTGGACGCGTGCCACTTGTGGAGGACTGCAGGTACCTCTCTCGATCGACATCGGTCAGGGCTTCACTGCAGGCTACTTTCCACACGGCTTGCTATCCACGCCCGGAATGACGTCACGGTAGGCGGGACCGCGCTCCGGAACTGACTCGTGTACTGATATCTCCAACACACCGCTATTCAAAGGGTCTCCTGCAAGGCTCTGCTCCTATGCCAGTACACTGCTGTAGTGATTCTCAAAAAGGCCCAACGCGTTTCGTGCGTTTAACATCTTGTAAGTAGGGTTCCGGTTTTACACACCGGATCCTAGACCTGCTCCTCATCAGTTTCCTGCTTTTTATTGTTTAATAAATTCTCTGTATATTAGTCAGCCTATCTGTTTATTGACCAATATTTGCTTCCTCCCAGTCTGCTAGGAAGATATTTGCGTAACTGGGCGCAAACCTGGTCCCCATCGCGGTTCCGCACATCTGGAGGTAGAACAGACCATTAAACCAAAAAACATTGTGCGTTAAAATAAAGTTGATGCTATCAATAATGAAACTGCGCTGTTCTTCTGGGATACTAGTGTCTTTGATGATAGTGTTTTCCACGGCTTTGAGCCCATCTAAATGCTGGATGCATGTGTACAGTGACTTCACATCGCAAGTGGCTAATGTGAAGTCTTCCTGCCAACGTACATCTTTCAGGAGATTTATGACCTGAGTGGTATCTTTGAGATATGATCTCCCTCTGGTTGCATATTTCTGTAAGTAGAAATCTAGATATTCCGACAGGTTTTGTGTTAAAGACCCAATACCTGATATAATGGGTCTACCAGGTGGGTTCTCCATACACTTATGTATTTTGGGCAGGAAGTAGAATACCGGTAGAATGGGTTTCTCTTGATGTAAATAACCCCATTCCTTGTCACCGAGGATGCCTAAAGTTTTGCCTCTTTCCAAAATCCTATCCAATTCTTGTTTATGAATTTTTGTGGGATCGTGTCTTAATTTTTGGTATGTTGTAACGTCTCCCAATATTCTATTGGCCTCTAGTAGATAGTATTCTGTGTCCATCACCACCACGCCCCCTCCCTTGTCCGCCGGCTTGATGGTGATGGACCTGTTGTCTGCTAGTTCCCTCAAAGCTGATTTTTCCTCTTTACTAAGGTTATCTTTGGAGTTCTGTTTACTTTCTGATAGTTTCTCCAAATCCTCTAGTATCAGTTGGTGGTATACCTCTAAGTAGTGTCCCTTACTGCCAATGGGATTGAACTTGGATTTTTCCTTTAATCCAGAATGCACAAAATTCACCTTCTCTACTCCTACTGATATAGGAGTGTTATGGGTGTCCCTAGTTTTTGCATCCCTATTTATGAAAAATCTTTTCATGGTTAATGTTCTCAAGAATTTGTTTGCATCCATGAACATTGTGAAGCCGCTTGGTTTGGTCGTAGGTGCAAAGTTAAGGCCCTTAGCTATAATACTGTGTTTTGTGTCTGTTAATTTGGTTTTGCTAATATTGAAAACCCCTTTTATCTTGGGTGTTTCTTTTGGAGCCCTCCTTCTACCTCTCTTTCCTCTCTTTCTCTTTTCTTCCCTTTTTTCTTTTCCTCCGTTTCTGATTCCTCTAGCACTGAAAATTTGTTTTTCAACGTGGGGGGGGGGGGGGGGGGGGGTGTTGTGCTTTGTTCTAAAAAAGCCACCGTTGCTCCATTTTTTGTTCGTTCCCATACGGGGCTCCTAATGGGCGATCTAATGGGTGATCTACTTGCACGTCTGACCCTCTCTGGTTCCCTATCTCTAGGTCTTGAGTGGTCTCTTCTGTCTCTGTATTGTTCTCTTTCCCCTCTCCAAGCTGGTCTTTCTCTCCTCTCTTCCCTTTCGTAATTGGGTCTATAATCCCATCCCTGGCGTCTTTCCTGACTGCGGTAATCCCTTCTATATTGATCTTTTCTGTCTCTATGGTCATATCTCCTTTCCCCTTCCCAAAAATGGCGGGGCCTTTCTTGGTGATAATGTCTATAGGGAACATATGTCTCTCTCTCCTGTGGTGATCTCGCCCGTTCTCTCTCCCTTCTTTTATTATCTCTATTTTTTTCTGGACTTTTCGTATCTGATTTGATGGGAGGCTCTTTCGCTGGTTCTTTATTTTCTACATGATATGTAGTTTTATTATCTGTGGAATTTGTTCTGGGTCTCCTGGGTGTGTGTGTACTTCCATCTCTACTTTTATCATATTGTTTATTTGTTCCACTTTTGTCCCATTTTTTATTGTGTATTCCCTCTGTGTAATCATCCTCATCTCTTTTGAATTTTTTATTTTTGGAAATAATTAGGTTCCTCTCTATTATGTCTATTTCTGTGGATAGTTTTTTGTTCCTTTCATGGAATGTGGTGCAGTGTTTTAAAGGTTCCAATTTGGTTCTTATGCCATTTATATCCTCATCTAATTTTTTGAGTGTAGTCTGGTGGTGTTCAATTAGTAATGTCATAAGGTCATTGCCACAAGTATCTAATATGGTCTCCCACCTTACTATATATTCAATTTCCTCTAGATCAAAAGAGGCTTTTTTGCTAACTCTTAAACCTCTTGGTACTCTATTAGCCTTAATATATTCTTCTAGATATGCTTTATCTAATAGTTTTCTGATCTCCTTTTTTAGAAGTTTATCTAGTAAATCAAATTCTTCATTTATAACCTCTGAGTCATCTCGCTCTTCTGTTATTTTCATAATACTTTCCATGTCTTTATCCCGTAACAATCTTTTTTCAAAGATGTTAGGGGTGGTTGCTGTGGTATCTATTTCTGTGGTATCCACTTCTATGAATGTGGTTTCTAGGTCAGAGTCTGTGATGTTAAATTCTGTTTCCATGTTTGTAATTGATTCTTAGTATAATTGACTAGAAAGTGAGAAGAGCTGCCTACAGGTGGTGTGGATACTAGGAAAGTTATTTTGAAAAGGTACCCGGGCGCTATCTCTGTAAGGCTTGTTACAAATGTAAAGATGTAAAAAAAGGGGGGGGTATGATACTGCCTGAAAATAGTATTCGTTTGATGTCCTCCTGTGACTCGGAACCCCAGCAGGATCTATCCAGGACCCTTGTTGGCAATGAATACAAAAAAGAATGGGGGAGCACAGTTATGGGAAACGGGCAGTGTAAAATCTCTAGTGATCGATACGGATAGAGTAGTTAACACATCTATTAAAGTGATGGTTCACGGGGTGGATACCAAATTCAAAAGGTATACATACATTAATGTGTATGTGTGGGTGGAAGGATAAAAGAATATATAACTTACACGGCCTTGTGTAAGTTCAGTCACATCAAGGTTTCTTTGGGTTTCCCGTCGCCTTGGAGTGATATGTTCTTCTGCGATTTAGACTTCTCTTCTTGGTGTATATTCAGCTTTCTTCGTTCATTTGGTGTACCCCTCCAGGGTGATTTCCACTCATGTAAACAAAAAGAGGGTAAGGTTAAGTAACATGCATATAGAGGCGACAATATGGGGAAGGATGGTATAGTATTAGACCATTAAAATGTAATGGTATGATCAAGCACTCACACGAGCTAATGTGAGTCTTCTCCTATCTTGGTATCTTATTGTTGCCCGTTAGGGATAACTTTCAAATGGTTGTGGGTGGTGATGAGGGGGGGAAATAATAAGATATAACACAATACTCACACGGGCCAGTGTGAGTCCACACTCCTAGTGGTTTCTTTACACTTTTGTTCATGGTCTTTATGTGCCCCTAAAGCTGATGATGGGGTGAACAAAGATTAAATGACACTATGGTAAACAGGGTAAAAACTTTATTTTAAATAAAAACATGAATATAAAAACAGAAACCAAAGGCTTCTAAGGGAAATAAAAAGCAAGGGGAGTAGTGTGGTGTATAGTGGTAGGGGGTCTCTCCTTCCGCGTCCAGATGGGGAGCTACGACTACACCTCTACCTCCTCTGAGATATGCTAAAAAATGTCCCAATTAGCATATCTCAGAGGAGGTAGAGGTGTAGTCGTAGCTCCCCATCTGGACGTGGAAGGAGAGACCCCCTACCACTATACACCACACTACTCCCCTTGCTTTTTATTTCCCTTAGAAGCCTTTGGTTTCTGTTTTTATATTCATGTTTTTATTTAAAATAAAGTTTTTACCCTGTTTACCATAGTATCATTTAATCTGTGTTCACCCCATCATCAGCTTTAGGGGCACATAAAGACCAGGAACAAAAGTGTAAAGAAACCACTAGGAGTGTGGACTCACACTGGCCCGTGTGAGTATTGTGTTATATATTATTATTTCCCCCCCCTCATCACCACCCACAACCATTTGAAAGTTATCCCTAACGGGCAACAATAAGATACCAAGATACTGTAGGAGAAGACTCACATTAGCCCGTGTGAGTGCTTGATCATACCATTACATTTTAATGGTCTAATACTATACCATCCTTCCCCATATTGTCGCCTCTATATGCATGTTACTTAACCTTACCCTCTTTTTGTTTACATGAGTGGAAATCACCCTGGAGGGGTACACCAAATGAACGAAGAAAGCTGAATATACACCAAGAAGAGAAGTCTAAATCGCAGAAGAACATATCACTCCAGGGCGACGGGAAACCCAAAGAAACCTTGATGTGACTGAACTTACACAAGGCCGTGTAAGTTATATATTCTTTTATCCTTCCACCCACACATACACATTAATGTATGTATACCTTTTGAATTTGGTATCCACCCCGTGAACCATCACTTTAATAGATATGTTAACTACTCTATCCGTATCGATCACTAGAGATTTTACACTGCCCGTTTCCCATAACTGTGCTCCCCCATTCTTTTTTGTATTCATTGCCAACAAGGGTCCTGGATAGATCCTGCTGGGGTTCCGAGTCACAGGAGGACATCAAACGAATACTATTTTCAGGCAGTATCATACCCCCCCTTTTTTTACATCTTTACATTTGTAACAAGCCTTACAGAGATAGCGCCCGGGTACCTTTTCAAAATAACATAATCTTCCTGAACCTGACCTATGTCTCCAACTTCCTTAGGGCAATACATACCATGAGCCCAGGGAGTTGGAAACGGCCTCCCCATTAATACTTCAAAAGGTGACAATTTAGTTGTGCTATTCGGGGTCATACGGATTTCCGCAAGGTCTGCGGGAAGGACATCTGGCCATCTCGTGAACGTGCCATTTGTGCCTTTACGCAGTTTATCCTTAATTATGCGGTTAGTTCCTTCCGTCTGTCCTGATGATTGTGGGTGGTATGGTATGTGGAACTTCCAGTCAATTGCAAGTGCCTTTGCCAGTCCTTGTGTCACTTGTGATGTGAAATGCGTTCCTCTGTCACTATTTATTTGCAACGGACAACCCCATCTGGGTATAATGGCCTTGCACAAAATTTTGACCACAGTCTTAGCACTTTCATTAGTGCTGGGGAATGCCTCTACCCACTTGCTAAACTGGTGATAATGTGTAAATCAGTGGGGGACTCCATTTTGTCTGCTATATAACCATTTTATACTAACACTGCCATTAAGCTTTTAGTCTGATGTTAACTGACCTTTCACCCACTTAATGTTGACTGAACTTCTGAACCATATGTTCAGACATACTGCTGCGGCCAGCTTGAGTCTAACATTTGCCCGTAATTGTCCGGGGCTTTTTTCGGCTGGCGCCAAACTTGGCTGCGCGCCAGCCGCATCGTCCCCTCCCCGCATGCGCATCTTTGTTGCTGTTCCCCTCCCCTTCCGACCCCCTGGCTGCTCCCCCTGGCTGCTCCTCTGCTTCGTGCAGCTTTGCACAGCTTCCCCTTACCCCTGCTTACCCCTTCAGCCTTCGGGGATGCCGGGGAAAAAACAAAACCAGCCGCTGTCTGCCCGCACATTGCCCACACATTGCGGTGGCGGCCACAGGAGAATGAAGGCGGCCGCCACTGTACAGTAGTTTCAGTATGAAGAAGCAGGAAGTTTTAACAAAGGAGGCATGATTGAAATTTATGTACGGTCTCAGCACTTCAAGCAAGAATTACGATCTGTGCCCCTGTGCCCCAGACCCAGACTGGGCAAAACCATGAGTTTCTCAACTGTAACTTTCCATCTGCCACTTGAAGATAAGCATAGAATAAGGGAAGTAAGCTTTGCACGTATACACGTTTGCTCTCTCGCCTATAAAACCTGACTGTAACCATTAATAAACAGGAGAGGTTTTTGACAACGCTCACTGGTGTCTGACTCAATTACTTCTCCTCCGAGCTGCTCGCGTCTTTTCCAGCGCCCTAACAGTGGGAAAAAAGGCCTCCCGGGGGGTGATAAATCTATCCGAGTACTGGAGAAGATTCCTACGTACAGTGGCGACACATCTTATTCGCACATTTTCCACACAGCAGGATGCTTGCGGGCAGCGTGGTGACGCGGCCTGTCGCGGCGTCACTGTGACGTCACTGTCACGTGCGCGCCCGGCTTCCCCGGCTTCCCCGACACCCCTGAAGTTTGAAGTGAGGTAAGCGGGGGTGTGGGGAAGCAGAGGGGCACAGCAGGAGCAGCTAGGGGGTTGGGAAGGGGGAGCAAAATGCCCATGCGAGCGGAGGGGATGCACGGAGGAGATGCGGCGGCGCGTGGTCTAGACCCCCGTGCCAGCCGGAGTAAATCCCAGCCAACCAGTGGCAAAAGTTAGAATAAAATGTGTCGCAGCAGTATATGGAGTAGAGAATTAATTTACAACTGGTCAACAATTACTAACAGATATTTCAGTTTTCCTGCTGCTGTTGGCATTTGTGTGTAGTCTATTTGTAGCTGTTCCATTGGGCCTGTAGGTGGTGGTAGATGTTCATATTTTGCCGGTCTTGTACCCTGTGTATTATTTTGGATACATATCAGACATCGGGACAATTGTGTTTCTAAGACCTCTGCTAGATCTTTTACCATAAAATATTCCCTGATTTGATCTTCTGTTATTTTCCTACCGTTACGGCCAAACCCATGGAAATGTGATATTAGTATTGGGCAGGCTGATTTAGGAAAACCAATATTTTTCTCTTTTCCCCATAGACCTCTCTCGTCCTTTATTAGACCCTGTGCTTCCCAGTACTCTCGATCTTCCTGCATAGCTAACTCTTGGAGTGTTTTGAGATCGTAATCAGGCGGTGGGCAAGTCATCACTATGTTCAACTGACAGATCACATCCTTCTTGTACTCATGGAAAATATTCTGTTTAGCAGCTTCCTTAGCATGGAAATTTGCTAGCTCATTGCCCCTTGCCTCGTCTGAGTCTCCTCCCGCATGGCCCTTGCATTTGACTATGGCAATCTGGTATGGGAGCATAAGAGCTTCAAGTAGTTTGTTCACTAATTGTGCGTGTGATATTCCTTTTCCATCAGCACTGATGAATCCCCTATTTTTCCAGATTACCCCAAAATCGTGTACTACCCCAAAGGCGTACCTGGAGTCTGTGTATATAGTCACTTGCTTACATGCTTGTGTGAGTGCGACTAATTCAGCTGCTTGTGCTGATACAAAAGGTAATGCTCCCGAGCATAGTACCTCATCGGGGAGTCTTACCACTGAAAAGCCTGTTAGATAGCTCCATCTGCTGGTTTAGAGCATGATCTGTCAACTAATAATATATCTCCCTCCTTAAGGGGCGTACTTCCCAAGTCGACCCCTACAGAAGTGCAGTCGTGTATGTTCTGCAGACAATGTGGGCATTTGTATCAGTGTCATCTGTTTGTGGCATGTGTAGGAGCATATCACTAAGAGTTTGAGCAGGGTGCATATGTGGAGGGTAGTACTTGACCTTAAGGTTGGCTGTAGATGTGAGGATAATATCATACCCTGTTCTGCGCTGTGCGGCCATATGTTGTGTTGTGAGATTCTTAAGTACATGCAAAACCTGATGTGATGTATGCAACACTAACTCGTGTGACAAAACTATTGGTTGAACTACTGCTACCAATATTGCGCATGCAGCTACTTGTCTCAGACATGCCGGGAACCCCTGCACAATTTCCTGCAATTTCTTAGAGTAAAAAGCCACCGGTCTATATCCCAAGCAGTGCTGTTGCGCCAGTACTCCAACAACCGTAGTGCCTGTCTCACTACAAAACAAATGGAAACAGAGGTTATAGTTCGGTAAGCCCAAGGCTGGGCTGGAGCACAAGGCAGTTTTCAGTTCAGTGAACGCCTTGTATGGCAGCCGTGCTCCATACAATAGGGTCTGGCTGGTCCATTAAAGTCATATGTCTCAGAATATTGTCCCAATGTGAGCAGTTCGGGATCCACTGGCGGTGGTATGTGACCATACCCAGAAAGGAAAGAATGGCAGCCTTCATCTTTGGTCTGGGCAGATTTGCGATCACTTTCACACGTTCCGGTGATACTGCTGCGGCTCATTTTATTCTAACACATCGCCGGTTTTTCCCTGGCTATTTCCTGAAATGCAACGCACTTCACCGGGAGCATGCCGCATTCATTTTGCGTTCTCAGCCACGGGTCATGCGCGGGTCATGCGCGGTTGATGCGTTTATTGAGAATGGTTCGGATTTAATAGGTTGCAATTCTTCGCGTGTCCCCCAGATGGCAGATATTCATGAATTGTAATGCGCATGCGCTTCAGTAATGTGTCGACATGCAGATGTTTCTGTTAAAAAAGATACCACAGTGTGCTATTGTAAATTGGCCTTGAGACTGAAGGAAGAGGTTGCAATAATGTATCAATTTAGGCTTTTCATATTAAAGAAAGACAAAGACCAGTTTCTGTTATTCTCCAGAGAGCCGCCTGCCATGAGTGTTCAAGTGCAGCCCATTTTCCAAAAACCTGACCGAAGTTACGCGTATTTGATATGGGCCGCGATTAATGCAACAGATGATAAGATGGCAACAGTTGTTCAAATTTATCAGTATTTTATCGAAAACTATGACTTTTACAAATTTTCGCCAGCTCCTCGTGTGGAAGCGTGCAATAAGGAAAAGGTTATGTAGCGATCCCTGTTTTTATCGTATTGAGCCACAATTTATTGGAGGGTATTGGTGTGTATCACTGGCTTTTTCCTGTATCTATGATCATGCAGACGGCAAAAGGCGAAAAGTCGTGTTAAAACCAACTAAGAAACAACAGTCGCTGCCAAGTAATGCACCAGCACCAGCACCGGCTTCCAATAACGGTTCCACCGTCAGTGACAACCCTTAGCCGGATTTCGAGTGCAGTTTCGATCAAGCTTGCATGTACCTAAGCAATTTCCAGCCTCATCAGCTGACTACAGGTGTAGTAGTCTCGCTGCCAACTATCGACGTGGATGATCAAGAACACTGAACTGGCAGTGGCCCAGCGCCGGCGCCTAGCTGATTGGGAAATTCTATGGTGAGTATTGTTGCCGTATTATTTTCTGTGTTTTTTTTATTTTGACAATACAGTATCAATATCGGTGCGATTCAAAAGTCAAGCGATTCTCCTGTAAGCAATATCATTGGCTGAGTGGCTTCTACAGTACTGTACTGCAGATACTGAACAATTTGTGGAACGCTAGGCGCATGCTCATTGGAACCTTCTTGAAACGCATATGCGTGTCATTACATCGACGGTAGGTGCATGTGAACAGGAGACGCCCCCCTCCCCCCCCCCCCGACCTGAGAAAATTATTGGTGGGACTGGCTGGGAACTTCTTTAGGGGGCTGACCATTACAGTAAAACTTTTCTTTTTGTTTTTCCTCAGAAAAGAAAACGGCTAATGGAGGGATTTCGATGGATAATATCGCTTTATGTAACAATGCCTGCACATTGCTGAATCGGATTTAAAAACCCACGTACCGGACTCTACAGTTTAGTGGCCGTTGTTATTGATTAGGATAGAATACTGTACCTGAAACAGTATGCTGATATTTTCCGGCCGTACAGTATACAATACTTTTTTATATACAGTATACTGTGTAATAAACCCGAAAAAATAAAAACCATGCATTTATTCTACATGTATTACAGTACTGTACATACAGTATGTGTCTTCTATAAAGGGCCAGTACATACAGTACAGTACAGTACGTGTCTTCTATTTTTTTTAATACTCTTGTACTGAGCATGCCTACAGTATACAGTGCAGTATGCCTCGACAGTAGTGTACATTCTAGAAACACTGTATTTTGTGACAGTAGCAAAGGAGCCAATGTAACAATGTGAAACAAATCAACATGTTCTTTTATTGGTGGAGTAAGTACAAAAACATTTACTTACAAATACTGTACAATGTAGAAACATTTTAAGTGCACATCAATTCAAAACATCAACAGGTGTATGGTTTACTGCTACAGTAGTGAAAACATTTATTTATGTATAGAAAGTAAAAATATTTACAGTCAGTCAGTATGGTTTACAGTCACATGCTTTAAAAACAAATTCTTTATTCATAAAATATACAAAACGCAACATCTCCTTTATTAAAGAACGGCAAGTCAAAACATATACAGTGGGATGGTGTGCAAAACAGTCTGCACCAGTACAGTCCTTGAGGGCAGCAAACAGGCCCGGTTTTCAGGGTAACCTTTGAAAACCGTGTCTGTTTGCAGCCCTCATGGACTGGAATTGTGCATTTCCTGTGTGTGTGTTCAGCAAGTTAAAACATTACAGTACCGTACAGTACAGTTCAGCACAACATTATGGTCTTACCTGTGATTAAAGAAAATCTTTATTCATAAAATACAGTATACAAAATGCAACACCTCCTTTATTAAAGAAACATATACAGTACAGTGGGATAGTGTGCAAAACAGTCAGTCAGGCCTGCACCACTACAGTCCTCGAGGGCAGCAAACAGGCCCGGTTTTCAGGACAACCTTGAAAACCGGGTCTGTTTGCGGCCCTCAGGGACTGGAATTGTGCAGGTTCTGTGTGTGTGTACAGCAAGTTAAAACATTTCTGTATAAATACAAGTTAAAATACACAACAACATCTCCTTTATTTAAGTACAGCAGGTCAAAACATGTACAGTACAGTTCAGCACAACAGTATGGTCTTACAGTACCCGTGATTAAACCAGAAAGTCCACCATATTGTCCGTCCATGGCCGATTCCTTGCATGGCGCAAAACGCCATTAATGCAGTCTCGAACGCCTTTCATTACAGGATCTGTAATTGTATAAAAGCACCGCATTTCCTCCAGAATGGTCTTTCTTAAATTGGCAGGAAGCACCTTTTTTACGCGATTTCCTTCGTAGTTCACCCTGAGGGCCCAGTCGCAGTACAACTAGTAGTGCACATGATGCTTAAAAATGAACAAGGCATACTTGTGGGGTGCACCAGCACTTATCACCCTATACTTCTCCCTGGGCACCGGTGGCAGATCGCACAGGCTGATGTCGGGCACCGTATCGATGCGAGCGAATGTAGGTCTTCTGCGAGCGGGTGTGCTTGAGGTGACGGGTGAGGGTAGGTTGTCTGGGAGGAAGCTTTCCTCCTGTCTTGGTCGCTGTGTTGTCTCCTGGTGTGGTCTTGACGGGGTTGTCATATCCTCCTCAATGGCATACATGTACACTACATCTTCTGGTTGAGGGGGTGCACTTGGTGATGGAAGGGGGTCGATGCTCCCATTCATCACATCCATGCCACCCTCCTGCTCCGGCGTCGGGGAAACAGGGGCATGAACACTGAGCAAATTATGTATACCCGCTATGTCAGCCTCTATCTTCTCCATCCGTCGATCCATCCGTTGATCCATATGTTGCATGCGTTGATCCATATCTAGCATCCGTTGATCCATATGTAGCATCCGTTGCTCCACATTTAGCATAGTCTCCAGAAGCAGATCTATCTTTGCCAGCACAATAGAATTCCCGGGGATATCCACACTTATCCCATTCAGCATCCTGTCTAACAAGCTGCTTCTTGTGCATGGCGTGTGGACATCTGGGTGGATGGGGGCAACGGAGGATGAGATGGGGGTTCCATGGAGAGAAGCGTCGTTGAAGGGTGGAGGAGGTGACCTGTGGATATCCGGTAGAGGAGAAGCGGCAGCATCGTCGAAGAGGGATGGAGAAAGTGACCTTTGGATTTCCAGGCGAGAAGCAGAGTCTTCTAAGAGCAAAGGAGAAAGTGACCGTGGATTTTAGAGGCACCAGCGGCAGCGTTGTCGGATAGAACTGGAGAAGATGGCCTGTCGGTTTCCGGGAGGGCAGCGGCAGCATCGAGGACGAGGGGTGGAGAAGACGGGCTGAAGATTTCCGTGACAGCGGCGGCAGAGTCGTCGAAGCGTATGGGAGGAAGTGGTCTGCGGGTTCGATGGGTTGGCTCCCATTCGTTTTGCGTTGAGAGTACATCACCGTATTTCTTCTTGACATAATAAGGCTGACGTCTATTAAAACCCTTAGCCTTTGGGGTCAGCATAAGGTTTTCTTTATTGGCCTTAGCCTGTCGCTTTGGCCTTTTCGTGGAAACGGCAACCGCCTTTCGCTTTTTCTGCATGACAGGCACGGCAGAGGTGAGTGGGTTCCTGCGTCCGTAGAATCGGGGTTGATCCATGTAAGCAGATGGCATAATGCAGTATCTGGACAAGGGAAAGTTCAGATAAAGATCATCGAGTGGTGGGCTATGCAAACTGTGTAACCTTTTATGCATGGCGGCGTGGTACAGGTGTTGAAAGTGGGCGTACTCTAATGTGAGTCATTACCGTATAAATACACCATCCATTTTGTGGATTCACTGCACATTGAATACACATCGACTAAACATCGAATATACATTCTTGTGTTTGTATTTCTTTCTACTCGCAGCAATGCCCGTTAAAAAGATTTCCAAGGATCTCAGCATGTGAATTAAGGAGATGTACACGAGCGGACACCGAATTGCTGCTATCCAACGCTGGTTAGCTACTTCTGGCCTCGTTGTGCCAGCAACCACCGTGAGCTATCATGCACACGGAAAAAACAGAGAACGCAAAAGGGCACCAAGGGTAACTAACGCGTAAGTATATTTATAAAACTTTAAAAAAAAATTATATCAAATAATGTACTGTAGATCTACAGTACTGTATCTAATATTTTTGTTATTTCTGTAGATTTATATTACAACAGTATATATATATTTTATATTTATATTACAACAATATATATATTTTGTATACTGTATTTATATTACAACAGTATATATATTTATATTACAACAGTATACTGTATATATTTTGTATATTTAGATTTATTTTACAACAGTATATATATTTTGTATATTTATATTTATAATACAACAATATATATATTTTGCATACTGTATTTGTATTTATATTAAAACAGTATATATATTTTGTATATTTATATAACAATATATATATATTGTATACTATATTTATATTACAACAGTATATATATTTTGTATATTTATATTACAACAGTATACTGTATATATTTTGTATATTTATATTTTTATTACAACAAAAGATATATATATTTTGTATACTGTATTTGTATTTATATTAAAACAGTATATATTTTGTATATTTATATTTATATAACAACAATATATATATTTTGTATACTGTATTTATATTTATATTACAACAGTCTATATATTTTGTATATTTATATAACAGTATACAGTATATATTTTTTATATGGCTGCATATTGATACTGTAGAACTGTGCTTGTGGCCTACTGCACTGTAACTTACCGGATTGTTTTTCTTTACATTGTAGGGAGACAACTCTTCTGGTGGAAAAAATAAGTGAGGAGAATGATGAGAAGAGTGCATTAAGGGTCAAATACACTCTGCAGGAAAATCACAATCTCACTGTATCCGAGACCAGCATAAAGAAGATGAGACGCAGCATTGGATGGAAATATGGACGTGTGAGGTTAGTACTGAACTGTACAGGAGGTTAAAGTGTTGTTTAGGAAACTGTACTGTACCGCTAAAATTATTTATTCCTTGTCATTACAGAGCGTACCCCATGATACGGGACGTAAACAAAATAAAAAGAGTGGTCCAGGCCCAGACATGGATCGACAGTGGAGAAACTTTCCAGGATTGCATCTTCACTGACGAGTCTATTGTGCCGCTGGAGAGATTTGCAACCTTTGCATTCCACAAAAAAGGTCACATATTTATGAAGCCGCGGTCAAAACACCCTGTGAAGCTGCATGTGTGGGGTGCCATCTCTAGGCGTGGACCAAGATGCATTGTCATCTTTGAAGGTAAAATATATCAAATATAATGTAGCATTATGCACTGTACTGTACTAGTGTGCAGTTTTTTGAGCACTTTTCTTTTCTTTTTATAGGAATCATGAATAAAGCTTTCTTCCAAGACAAAATTGTCCCTGAGATAGTGCAATACATCACACGCGAGTTTCCGGATAGTCACCGTTTCTACCAGGACAACGATCCGAAGCACACCGCGTCAACAGAGCATATCCTTGAGCGCGGTATCAACTGGGTGAAGACGTCAGCGGAGTAAGTGCGGTAACCGTGTCTCATTTTATCCCCACTGCTTGTACTGTGTACTGTATCTCTTAAACTAATTGTCCTTTTTTTCCAATGACAGATCGCCAGACTTCAATCCGATCGAAATGGTCTGGCATCAGCTGAAGGACCATATCCGGAAAGTGGTTGAACCCTCCAAAAAGGACGAGTTTGCGAAAGGCATAATGAGTTTTTGGAACGATGTACTCACCGTGGAACGCTGCACTAAATATATAGACCATATTGCGACTGTGTTGCCCATTGTGATCGCGCGTAATGGGCAAGCATCAGGAAAGTAGTACTGTGCTGTAGTATTGTAAGTACAGTATGATACAGGTAAGTATGGCACAGATTTTGTCTTTCCTAATAGTCAGAGTATACAGTAGTTACAGTTTTTTCTTTACAGAGAGAGCAGCACCAGCCATCAGGTTATATAGTATTTAACGGTAGTCAGAGTATACAGTACAGTAGTTACAGTTTTTTCTTTACAGAGAGAGCAGCACCAGCCATCTGGTTACATAGTATTTAACAGTAGTCAGAGTATACAGTAGTTCCAGTACAGACTAGTTTGACAGTATGAAAAAAATGGAGATTGCTTCCGAGGTTCACAGCACCTTCACTCAGCCAGTTGTATGAATATAAAAAAGTTTATTAATAACCAGCAATGTACAACAGCATGAACACTCTTACGCGTTTCGTCCAAGCCAGGACTTTTTCAAAGAGTGCTGTTCATGCACAATGTCCCAGTTCATATAGGGAGAGAGCTAGATCAACAGCCAATCATTCCTAAAGTCAGATAAATTATCACTGCTGAAATCAATTAGGTGATTCGCTATACTAAAGGACTGTTTATATCACATCGCTCACTACATGAAGGGACATACAGACATGCAAATATTGCATACATTGTTAACAATATTAAAATGACAGCCTAATGCTGTATAAAATTAAAATCAAAATCATACAAAGCATTATGTTCAAATACTGGTATAAATAAAACATTAATAAATTGTATAATAATTAATCAATTAATTCAATCTGAAAGAAAGTGGATAGGAATTATAGCTTACATAATCATAGAAATAAATGAATAATGTAACATAGAATTAATTCTCAAAACTTAATAAATGTTATAATACACAGTGTGGATATTTTGAATTAACATTATATTAATGATTTTTCTAAAATGGGTAATGATACCCAAATAGACATAATTTGGACAGTAAGCACACCCTAGTTTGACAGTAGTACAGTAACTGCCTACTAACTGCTCAATTTTTTTCTTTCCAGAGAAAGCAGCACCAGCCATCTACAGTAGTACTACACATCACACAATGCCATAATACAGTACGCACATAACTGCACTCATTTTTTTGTCGTTTCAGGAAAAAAGGGTGGCCTGGGGGGAGGTGGGGTGTTGTGTCCAGTCTAATCTGTTTGTACAGTCAAATGTACAGTATATAAACAGCAGTATTGATGTACACAAAACCTCTCCTCTCTCAATGAACTACTGTACTGTACACAGAATGAGGAACAAGATAAAGACGGAAACAATAATATTACTATATATATATATATATATATATGTATATATATATATATATACATATATATATATATATATATATATATATATATATATATATATATATATATATATATATATTATACATTACAGTATATATTATTAAATAATATTCTTATAAATGTGCCTTATTCATGTTTATCCATGTTTTCTAAATGTTTATCCAATTTCAATCTGCCAGAAGAACTTAATAAAGACTGCATTATGTATTATTCATGATTATTTTTATATTTGTATTTTTTGGTTCCTGATAAAATAAATATTTATTTACATTCCTGCTAATCATAATCATTGACAACACCCCCCCCCCCCCCCAACACCTACAGTGGCGGCCGAGCTGAGTCTTCTGCGGCCGCCACCGCAATGTGCGGGTAGACTCCGGGTAGACGCGGCTGGTGACGCGTGCCGTGTGTCACTGTGGCGCTGGTCGCATGTTCCGCCGGCATCCCTGGGTAAGGGGACAGGGGAATGGAGGGGATATGCGGGAAGAGCGGAGCAGAGGCAGCCAGGGGGTCGCCGAGGGGAGGGGAAGACGCGCGAAGCTGCCGAAGCAGAGGCGGAGCAGCCAAGCAGCCAGGGGTTCGCGAGGGGAGGGGAAGATGCAGCTGAGCGCGGCCAACTTCGGCGCCAACCAAAAAAAGCCCCGGAACATTACGGGCATTTGTGAGACTGAAGTTGGCCGCAGCAGTACAGTACACCAATGAATAAGAATAATGACAAAACAACATGAATCAGTTAATGGTTTTTTTAACTCTCAATTCTCACAATGCTGTGCAAATCAGATTTACATTTCAAAATCGAGAAAGGATTTTCCAAAGTGTTACCGTAAACAAAGCCACAAAGGGTTGGGGGTGGGGGGTGAGTCATGTGCAGTAATCAGCTAGCTCCCATCTCAAAGAGGATTACACGCAGGCAAAGTGAGGTGATTGACTCTCGGCTAGGGACGGATTAAAAAAACAATGACTAGCTTCAGAAAATTAATGACTCTGTGGGGGGGGGAAGTTGGGTGAGTCATGCGCAGTAAGCAGCAAGCTCCCATCTCAAAGAGGATCAGAGTACACGCAGGCGCAGTGAGGTGATTGATGCTCGGCTAAGGACGGACTAAAAACACAATGACTAACTTCAGAAAATTAATGACTCTGTGGAGGTGTCTGTCGATAAGAGTTTGTGTGTGCGTGGGGGAGGGATGAAGGATTAGTTGTGCAGCAGTTCAAAGAAATTACATAGAGTAGAGTACAGTAATTTCAAAAGGCAGTTCATCATAATAATTTGATCCCTACACCCCCAAATACAGTACATAAAAGCATACAAATCAACCATGTGCAGGCAAACGCACAGATTGAATATCGTAATATCAAGATTGTTTTTGCAGGCTTGTGGATAAAATAACAGTTAAAAAATGATAATTAAAAAAAAATTTTGGGTGGGCACGCAAGCAAGCAGTGGTGGGTGAAGTTACAGGCACATGAACAGTAATCAACTAGCTCCCATCCGAAAGAGGATTACACACAGGCGCATAGAGAGGTGATGCTCTGTGCAAATCAAATTCGAGAAGGGATTTTCCAAAGCGTTAACGTAAACAAAGCCTCAAAGCTCCCATCTCAAAGAGGATTACACGCAGGCGCAATGAGGCTTTGTAGCTCGGCTATGGATGGATTAAGAACACAATGTCAAGATTCAGAAAATTAACGACTGTGGAGAGGGGGGGTTGGGTGAGTCATGTGCAGTAAGCAGCTAGCTCCCATCTCAAAAAGGATTACACCCAGGCGCAATGAGGCTTTGTAGCTCGGCTATGGATGGATTAAGAACACAATGTCAAGATTCAGAAAATTAACGACTGTGGAGGGGGGTTGGGTGACTCATGCGCAGTAAGCAGCTAGCTTCCATCTCAAAAAGGATTACACGCAGGCGCAGTGAGGCTTTGTAGCTCGGCTATGAACAGATTAAGAACACAGTGGCAAGATTCGGAAAATTAACGACTCCGTGGAATTTCAAATCCTTGAGCTAGCCTTGTTTGTGTTTGTGGGGGAGGGGGCTATAGGGTACAGCTGCATGAAGTTCAAAGCTAAAGACATACTTTAATTTCAAAAGGCAGTTCATCATGATAATACACCCCCAAATACAGTACGTAAAAAGCACACAAATCAACCATGTGCAGTCAAACGCACAGGGTCGCAGTCAAAAGCTACACCACAGATTGAATATCGTAATACAGTAAGATCGTTTTTGCAGGCTTGTGGAAAAAATAAAAAAAATAAACTACAATAAACTACAATAATTTAATTTTTGTTTGGTCACTCACTCAGGCAAGCAAGCAGTGGTGGGCGAAGTAACAGGCACATGTGTAGTAATCACCTGCATTGTATAGAAGATAAGAAGTTGAAATACCCTGCAGTGCAGTTAATTATCCGGAGCGAGGGGAGAGTGCTGTATATGCTGAAATGTGACACTGTTACAGTACTGTACACACCTATGCGTTTCAACAATTTTCAAATGAGACATACTGTACAGCAGCACAGCACTGCAAATGCATGTATACTTTAAATATGCAAATTTACAATTACTGCGCGCGCTCACACAGACTGTGTACTGACGTAGGTTGAACCACGAAGGTATTAGACTTCCAAGACAACAGCTCGCAAATGCCCCCCTGAGTTTTTACACGGCATTGCAGTATTGCAGACAGCGAGAATAAAATGCTAATATCACGAGCGCTAAAATAACGCAATTCACTCAGGGTGAAAAAAACGCACCTAACCGGGATAATCTGAGAGCCGCGGATCTAGCCGACTTAGACTCAGGTCGGCCGCCACTGTAACTCTTTGTCCTGGGTGTAGAATAAAGCCTAGATATCTGACAGTCTGTTGGGCCATTTGTACCTTGTGTGGTGAGACCTTGTGACCTGTAGCAGCAAGATGTTCCAGTAAACTCTGCGTGTCTCTTATAGACTTTTCCTCTGAGTGACTGCATAGGAGCAAATCGTCTCATTGCAGCAAAACAGATTCACTGGGCGGGGACAAGTCTGCAAGAGTCTGACAGACTACCGTGGAATAGGCCGTAGGTGAGTCACAAAAACTCTGTGGTAGTCTACACCACCTATACTGGCTTCCCTTATAGGTGAAAGCAAACAAGGGCCTTGTGTTGAGGTGCACCGGGATTGAGAAAAATGCTGAATTTAGATCTATTACTGTAAAATATGTCGCTGTTGCGGGTATAGCAGTAATAAGTGCCATAAAGTCTGGTACAATAGGTGCTAAGGGTTGCACTAATTCATTAACTGCATGCAAGTCTTGTGTGAATCTCCACTGAGTAGAGTTTGATTTGGGCACTGGGTTGATGGTGTATTGTATGGAGACACTGTTGGTTCAATCACTCCCTTTGCTAATAACTCTTTGACAATTGGTTCTATTCCCGCCTCCTTGTCATGTGATAGTGGGTATTGCTTGATGTACTGTACACTAGGTGTGTACCTGACTTGAGGGTTGCTTCATAAGGTGTGCATGGAATCAAAAACTAAGAAGAAAAAGAAACCTAGTGAGTGAAACATACGGCTCCCTGCACAGACCAAGGAATGGTTACACAGAATGAAACACAGTTGCAATCGTGGCAAAGTAAGTGACAATGTATCAGATATTAAATACCAGCACATCCAGAGCCAAGAGGTAATTGACAATAACAATGACTTATAACGTGCATTATCCCCTACATCAGCACTGATCGTTTGATATCAATGCTGATGTGCTCGAGGACATGCCTACAATAAAGAGCAGTGAGAAATAAGAACCCCTATTGCAAAATTGAGCCCGTAGTGTAGAGAAGCTACACGCAGGATCATTGATCAGTGGTAAAAACAATAAACGCCGGGACTCCGCAATTTAGATAGAAAAACAGTTCATGTTGCAGCCGCAATGGTAGCGTCCCGCGTGTGTGGGGGAGGAGTGTGGCCAACGCATTTCACGTAAGAACGCTTCTTCAGGGCCCGTAACTCATAGGGGGAGGTCTCTCGCAAAGAAGGTTTTTTCATCTGTACGAGCTGTACAGAGTGTAAATACAGTTCAAATCAAGTTACATTTACTTCTAATGTCCCTCTAAGATTTATAATATCCGCTCCTATATTGACTGCCATTCACGCAATGGTCTTAACATCGATTTTGACCTTGCAGCTTTTCTGGTCAAATAGACCAAACACTTATAAATTAGAAATACCAGGAGTTTCACATTGGAGTACTTATATCACTTTGCTGATTGTTGTTGGTACTGGCGGTACTGGCGGTCTTACTGTTTTGGGCGATTGACTATATTACATCTCCCAACTCAATACTATTGGGGTCTTGATACAAAACTCTTTGATTCTTTTGGGCATTGTTCCTTTAAGATGGGTTTTTCAAGCCCTGATGGGGTCTATGAGGTCTCTGTTTTATTGTTTAATATAGATTGTTTTATTGTTTTCTATCTTATTTATGTTTATTATTAGTATCATGTATTTCTTTAGTTTATCCACTGATAAGATTAACTTGTATTGATTTTTTTCATTTTTGACATTGTTATTATCCAATCTTTTTTTTATTATTTTTTCAACTTTCTTTTTATTATTTTCCAGTATAAGTCATGCCAACACATTACATTGCACTGTCCTGGTGGATAGACTCAACATCAGACATACCACATTTAACAGACAGAGGGAGGGGAAGACGACAGGACATAGACAGGTAGGGGGATAAGGAGAGGTGAGAAGGGGGTTGAGAAGGCGCTCCCATTCGCTTCCTGGATCTCTCTGTCGAACGGTCACCACCGGCCCTTGGTATTGTGGCTCTCCCGTGTATTGGGGTTTAGAAGCGTCAGCTTAGACCTAGCTCCCTATAGGGGGGGGGCCTACCGTTAGTCCTCTGAGTCTGTTCTGTCGCCTTGTCTGTGCATCCAAGGAGAACTCATTTTGTCCTATTAAAGCCAGATGGTGGCATAGCTCAGCCCCAGGATATCAGTCTGGGCTAGCCAAGGCAGCCAGACTTTTTGAAATTTTTCGCCAGTATCGTTAACCAGACTCGTTAACTTTTCCATCTGGCATACAAACCAAATTCGATTTCTAATTTTGTCTATTGATGGAATTGCGTTCTGGTTCCACAATGCTGCGGTCTCGCACCGCATAGCTGTTGCAAAATGTGCTATTAATTTGTTCCCCGTTCTCGAGACTTCGTCAGTGGGTTTGCCTAGGAGGAACAGCCACGGGTCTAGCCGAATTTGGAGGCCCAAGATCCTCTGTAGCTAATCTTGAATCTGTTGCCAAACTGGCATAAGCCTCGGGCAGGACCACAGCATGTGTACCAGATCCCCCTGTTCCCTGCACTGCCGTTGGCAGAGCGGGGAAGCGCCTTTAATAAATTTAGCTAATCTGACTGGGGTGAGATACCACCTCAACAATACCTTATATGAGTTCTCCTTCAATGTCGTGCAGATAGAGCTGCTGGCGGCCGCCTTGAATATTTCCGTCCAGTCCTCGTCCTCTAGTGTTTCCTGTAGGTCTGATTCCCATAAACTCATGAATCTGGGTCTAGTGATGTCATCCTTGTCAGTACCGACCACCTTGTCTGTATAGAGTGGAGATCAGTCCCCGTGTGTCAGTTCCCCGCACACAGAGCCTTTCAAATTTCGTTAAGGGTGGTCTCACCGTGTGTTTGTTGTAAAATGCCCGGACCTGGAGGTATCTAATAAATTCTGTGTTAGGAATGTCTGTTTCTGACTTCAATTGATCAAATGATTTCATGGTGTTGCTGCCCTCCAGGTCCTTTAATCTGTGAACCCCCCATTGTCGCCAGATCTGAAAATTCTTCCCCTCTAGTCCAGGAGCAAAATCCAGATTACTATACAAAGATGCCATTAAATTGTGTTAAGAGGTCAATGTGTAGCTATATTTGTACACCTCCCAGACCCAATCTTTTGGTTTTAATTAGTGCTGTGAGTATATATATGTCAGCATGTTCCTACTCCCATCATGCCCCTGACGAAGTGACTTCCATCACGAAACGCATAGGGTGGTTTTATTGGCTCTAAGACTAGTATCATTCTCCCCCTATTGAGTGGTGTTCAGCCCAGACTTTGTCTCTCTAAGCTCTACGAGCTGCATTGACTTCCAAGGCCTTCCCCGTGTCCTCGCACTGCACTGTGATGTCATCGGCACAACGCGCGACCAGCAGGTCTGTATGCGCGGCGTAGCTGTTTGCCACAGCGGCGCGGAGTTCCGGATCACCCGTGTGGCACTCCCTGTTGACCTTGTGGGTCTGGGAGTGCGGCAGCAGTGGTTGTTCTGGCATCATGGAGCCCTGGAGGTTGCGAAATTTCATCATTCTGCAAAGGTTTCCTGGTCTGGTATAAAGGACAGCTACTCTATGGGTTTTACTTACTCAGCCTTGCTGTAAGTAGGATTTTAATTTTACTCCTACTGGATGGTACTGCCTCATTAGTGTCTTTAGCCCAACGGACATTTGTTTGTTGTTTTATATTCATTAATTGCATATTAAATTTGTAATAATCCTTTAGTTAATCTTTTTCAGTGTTTTGTTTTCTGTTCTTTGAGTTACACTATGATTTTTCTTTTTTGTCTTTGTTATTTATGTGTTTGTCATTCTCGTGAGACTTCATTGAAGATTCCCCTCAGGATTGCTTGCCATCCCCGATTGGACTTTATATTTGGTCAGATTTCACATTATATTCTTTGAAGCGTTGGCTTTGTTTTTATTTTTTCTGCTACAGACCCTGACAACCTGGTCAGGAACTATAACTCTGCCTTGTCCTCCTCTCTTGATCTACATGCCCCGCTTTCTCTCTGCCGCCCTCGACCTTCTAACCCTAGACCCTGGCTAAATTCCCACACGCGCATGCTGCGTTCCTCCACTCGTTCCTCTGAACGCCTCTGGAGGAAATCTCATACTCTCACAGGCTTCCTTCACTATAAATTTATGCTATCCTGTTTCAACTCTGCTCTCTCGCAAGCTAAACAAGCCTACTTTTCTTCACTAATCAACATGCACAAGTCTAACCCACGCCGACTGTTCTCTGTCTTTGATACTCTACTCAAACCACCCTCAGCTGCCTCTCCTTCCTCCATCTCCACTCAGGACTTTGCTGACTATTTTAAGGATAAGGTGGAATCCATACGTCAGAACATCCCCTCTGTTTCTTCATCTCATCCTACACCTCTTCCTAACTCTCCTCCTGCCTTCCTTGACTCTTTTTCCACTGTCTCAGAGGAGGATGTGTCGCTGTTGATCGCCTCTTCTCCCTCTACCACTTGCCCTCTTGACCCCATTCCCTCCCATCTCCTAAAACCTCTTGCTGATAGTACCAGTATAATGCCTACACTCACACATATTTTGAACTCCTCCCTCTGCTCTGGAACCTTTCCATCCTCCTTCAAACATGCAACAGTCATACCATTACTCAAAAACAGCAAGCTTGACCCTACCTGTCTAACTATCGACCTGTCTCCCTCCTGCCTTTTGCCTCTAAACTCCTTGAACGTCTTGTATTCTCTCGCTTGCTCCATTTTCTCAACACCTATTCTCTCCTAGACCCTTTACAATCTGGCTTCACTCCACGGAAACAGCCCTCACTAAAATAACTGATGACCTCCATGCTGCCAAAGACAGAGGTCATTACACTCTTCTCATATTACTCGACCTCTCTGCAGCATTTGACACCATGGACCACCCTCTTCTCCTTCATATTCTCCATACTCTTGGTATTCGGAACAAAGCTCTATCCTGGATCTCATCCTACCTCTCCCATCGTACTTTCAGTGTCTCTTCTGCTAACACCTCCTCCTCCTCTATTGATCTCTCTGTGGGGGTACCCCAGGGCTCTGTCCTGGGACCTCTTCTCTTTTCTCTGGACACACTCTCTCTAGGTGACCTAATAACATCTTTTGGGTTCAAATATCACCTCTATGCTGACGACACACAAATATACTTTTCAACACCCGACCTTACACCTGCTATACAAACCAAAGTTTCCGAATGTCTCTCTGCTATATCATCCTGGGTGGCCCTCCATCGCCTTAAACTCAACATGGCTAAAACAGAGCTCCTCATACTTCCTCCCAAACCTGGCCCTACTACCTCCTTCCACATTACTGTTGGAACTACGATCATTCACCCAGTAGCCCAAGCACGCTGTCTTGGGGTCACACTCGACTCCTCTCCCACATTCGCCCCTCACATTCAAAACATTTCTGAAACCTGTCACTTTTTCCTCCGCAGGAGGCGGACCTACACGTATTGGAAGGCTGGAGGTCGCCCTATGATGACATCACAGGACCAGCAAGAAGACAAGAATATTCTAATGGAGGACAATCATGGACAATTGTGGACACATGCGGGAGGGTGTATATAAGACACTGTCTTATGGTGGTTTTTTATCATGCCATTAGCATTTGAGAAAGGCCATAGGGGCCGAAACGTCATCATACTGGCTTAATAAATTCTTTTTTTCACAAGCAGAAATCCGTAGTGCCCAGGCTCTTCCTTCCTATTTCGCTATATAAATAAAGACATACAATACAAAAGCAATATCGGGTGCAGAGGGAGAATCAATATTGAGAAATACAGCAAAGTGGCCACAAAGGGTCCCTCAAAGTTGCACTCGAGATAAGTTGAGTTACAATATATACATTAAGTAACAGTACAGATGACTGTTACCACAAGTTATAAAGTACAGTGGCGACCAACTTTATTCGAACTTGGCTTTTTATTTGCCAAATTATTTATTTGGGTCGAAGGTCCCATTCATCACATCCATGTCACCCTCCTGCTCCGGCGTCGGGGAAACAGGGGCATTAGCACCGAGCAAATAATGTATGCCCACAATGTCAGCCTCTATCTTCTCCATCCGTTGATCCATCCGTTGCTCCATTTGTAGCATCCGTTGCTCCACATTTAACATGGTCTCCAGAAGCAGATCTATCTTTGCCAGCACAATAGAATTCCCGGGGAGATCCACACTTATCCCATTCAGCATCCGGTCCAACGAGCTGCTTCTTGTGCATGGCGTCTGGACATCTGGGGGGATGGGTGCAACGGAGGATGAGATGGGGGTTCCATGGAGAGAAGCGGCATCGATGGAGAGTGGAGGTGACCTGTGGATACCCTGTAGAGGAGAAGCGGCAGCGTCGTCGAAGAGGGACGGAGAAGGTGACCTTTGGATTTCCGGGCGAGAAGCAGAGTCGTCTAAGCGCAAAGGAGACAGTGACCGTCGTCAGATGGAACCGGAGAAGATGGGGGTGGAGAAGACGGGATGAAGATTTCCGGGACAGCTACAGCAGAGTCGTCGAAGCATATGGGAGGAAGTGGTCTGCGGGTCTGATGGGTTGGCTGCCATTCGTTCTGCGTCGAGAGTACATCACCGTATATCTTCTTCACATAATGAAGCTTACATCTAAGAAAACCCTTAACCTTCGGGGTCAACAGAAGGTTTTCTTTATTGGCCTTAGCCTGTCGCTTTGCCCTTGGCGTGGAAATGGCTCCTGCCTTTCGCTTTTTCAGCATGACAGGCACGGCAGAGGTGAGAGGGTTCTTGCGTCCATAGAACCAGGGATGCTCCATGGAAGCAGGTGGCACAATGCAGTACAGTATCTGGACAAGGGCAAGTTCAGATAAAGATCATGGAGTGGTGGCCTATGCAAAGTGTGTGACCTTTTATGCATGGCGGCCAGGTACAGGTGTTGAAAGTGGGCGTGTGAGTCATTACCGTATAAATACACCATCCATTTTGTGTATTGACTGCACATAGAATACACATCGACTAAACATCGAATATACATTCTTGTGTTTGTACAGTATTTCTTTCCACTCGCAGCAATGCCTGTTAAAAAGATTTCAAAGGATCTCAGCATGCGAATTAAGGAGATGTACACGAGCGGACACCGAATTGCTGCTATCCAATGCTGGTTAGCTACTTCTGGCCTCGTTGTGCCATTAAACACCATGAGCTATCATGCACACGGACAAAACAGAGACCGGAAAAAGGCACCAAGGGTAACAAACGCGTAAGTATATTTATAAAACTTAACAACAAAAAATATATAGAAAACTGTACTGTACATCTACAGTACAGTTCTGTATCTACTGGAATACTGTTGTTATTTCTGTTGATTTATATTACAACATACAGTAGTTTGTCTATTTATATTTATAGTACAGCAGTATACATTTTTTGTATATTTCAATTAATCTTACAACGGTATATACTGTATAGGATGTACTGTATATTTATATTTATATTACAACAGTATATTTATTTTGCATATTAATATTTATAGTACAACAGTATATATATTTTGTCTATTTATAATTATAGTACAGCAGTATACATTTTTTGTATATTTCAATTAATCTTACAACGGTATATATACTGTATAGGATGTACTGTATATTTATATTTATATTACAACAGTATATTTATTTTGTATATTAATACATACATTTTATATTGCTGCATATTAATAAAACAATATAATTTCTTTACATTGTAGGGAGACAACTGTTCTAGTCGACAAAATAAGTGAGGAGAATGATGAGAGGAGTGCATTAAGGGTTAAAAACACTCTGCAGGAAAAGCACAATCTGACTGTATCCGAGACCAGCATAAAGAAGATGAGACGCAGCATTGGATGGAAATATGGACGTGTGAGGTTAGTACTGGACAGTACAGGAGGTAAAAGTGTTGTTTAGCAAACTGTACTGCACTGTGCCGCTAAAAAAAAAATTTCCTTGTCATTACAGAGCGTACCCCATGATACGGGACGCAAACAAAATCAAAAGAGTGCTCCAGGCCCAGGCATGGATCGACAGTGGGGAGACTTTCCAGGATTGCATCTTCACTGAGGAGTCTACTGTGTCGCTGGACAGATTTGCAAGATATGCGTTCCACAAAAAAGGCCGCTTATCTTTGAAGCCGCGGCCAAAACACCCTGTGAAGCTGCATGTGTGGGGTGCCATCTCTAGGCGTGGACCGGGATGCATTGTCATCTTTGAAGGTAAAATTTATCAAATATAATGTCGCCTAATGCACTGTACTTGACTAGTGTTGCCTTACCGTATGCACTGTACTGTACTATTGTGCAGTTTTTTGAGCACTTTTCTTTTCTTGCTATAGGAATCATGAATAAAGCTTTCTTCCAAGACAACATTGTGCCCGAGATAGTGCAATACATCACACGCGACTTCCCCAATGGTTACCGCTTCTACCAGGACAACGATCCCAAGCACACTGCGTTAACGGCGCATATCCTTGAGCGCAGCATCAACTGGGTGAAGACGCCAGCGGAGTAAGTGCAGTAGACCGTGTCCCATTTTTGTTCCCCACTGTTTTTAGCTCTTAAACCAATTGTCCTTTCTTTCCAATGACAGGTCGCCAGACTTCAATCCGATCGAAATGGTCTGGCATCAGCTGAAGGACCATATCCGGAAAGTGGCGAAACCCTCCAAAAAGGACGAGTTGTTGAAAGGCATACTGAGTTTTTGGAACGATGTACTCACCGTGGAACGCTGCAATAAATATATAGACCATATTGCCACTGTGTTGCCCATTGTCATCGCGCGTAATGGGCAAGCATCAGGAAAGTAGTACTGTGCTGTAGTATTGTAAGTACAGTATGTTACAGGTAAGTATGGCACAGATTTTTTCTTTCCAGATAGTAAGAGTATACAGTAGTTAGTTTTTTCTTTACAGAGAGAGCAGCACCAGCCATCAGGTCACAGTACATAGAATTTAACAGTAGTCAGAGTATACAGTAGTTCCAGTACAGTATACATTAGACTAGTTTGACAGTACTACAGTAACTGCCTACTAACTGCCCCATTTTTTTTCTTTCCAGAGAAAGCTGCACCAGCCACCTACAGTAGTTCTGCCATAATACAGTACAGTAACTGCACTAATTTTTGGTTTTCTTGTCGTTCCAGGAAAAACGGTGGCCTAGGGGGATGGGGGCAATGTGTCCAGTCAAATCTGCTTGTACAGTCAAATGTACAGTATATAAATTACTGTATGTATTATTCCTGATTATTTTTATATTTGTATTTTTTGGTTCCTGATAAAATAAAATAAATATTTATTCACTTTCCTGCGAATCATAATCATTGACAGCCACCCCTACAGTGCACCAATGAATTATTTTATTTATTTATTTATTTTAAAATATTTTACCAGGATTTATACATTTTTATTTTAAAGATATTAAAGAATGTACTGTATTGTATTAAAAACATGTGACTGTAAACCATAGTGACTGACAAATATTTTCACACCCTGATGAAATACTCTCAATTCTCACAGTGCTGTGCACATCAGATTTACATTTCAAATTCGAGAGGGGATTTTCCAAAGCATTACCGTTCAAACAACAGGCCTCTAAGGGTTGGGGGAGGGGGATGGTGTGATTAGACGCAGGCGTACTGAGTGTTTATAGCTCAGCTATGGGCGGATTAAGAACACAATGGCAATATGCAGAAGATCAACGACCCAGTGGAGAGAGGGGGATGGTAGGCTAGGGTGACTCAGCCGATTGACGCTTGGCTAGGGAGGGATTAAAAACTCTGGAGGTGTGTGGCTGAAATAGTTAACAGCAGTGTCATTTCAAAAGGCAGTTCATCATAATAATTTGATGAATAAACCCCCAAAGACAACCCCCAAATACAGTACATAAAAAGCAAGTCATTTTAACTCCCTTTGCCCCATGCACCAAAAATGTTTTGTGGCAGAAGAATTTCATAAAGGCTGCAGTATGTATTATTGTGTGTTGATGGTTAGAATTGCTGTGCACTTTAAATGTTTCAACATTGTACAGTATTTGTAAATAAATGGTTTTGTCCCTAGATGTTAGGAACCCCCTCACTTGACCCCAACAGGGTCCGAGCAGTAATGGCGATGAGAAAGGGTCACGCCGGCGAGGAGGGTCCAACCATTGAGCGCAATGGCGGAGAAAGCTTTGAACCGGCTAAGTCAGAATGAGCAGAAACCTGGAGCCCACAACTCCGGTTCTGTTCGACCTAGAGGGCTCAGATTCGGTGACCATGTAGTCCTAGTTGTGGCAGGATTGCATGGCAAATTGCGACCCTCTCGTGGCAACAGAACAGAGTCAGGGTGATGTTAAAGTTCAGGTTTCTGCCATTGACTTGCATGGCAGAAAAAAAGCCACTTTGGTAATGTGCTTTTAAACTGTCTTTTTGTATCTCCGGTTTCGGGGGTTTTGGAAGGCTGATATTTTGCCACTATGGCAAGGGTCCTCCCGCATGAGGACCAGGTAAATTTCAACTCGCTCAGACCCACAGAACGGGTTATTTTACATTATATTGGCGCAATTGGCGTGGGAACTACTTAGGGCCGCGGTCAAGTTCACGTGCAATTGGCGTGGGAACTTCTGTTCTAGGGCACCTAGGAATAAAATTATTTTTGCCCATAGATGTTAGGCACTGTATACCACTGTACAGTATACTGTGGAAGACACATAATGAAACGATACTGAACATGTAGAATAAATGCATAGTTTTATTTATTCGGGTTTAATACACAGTATACTGTACGGCCGGAAAACATCAGCATACAGTACAATATTATCCATCGAAATCCCCCCATTAGCCGTTTTCTTTTCTGAGAAAAAACAAAAAGAAAAGTTTTAATGTACAGTAATGGTCAGCCCCCTAAAGAAGTACCCAGCCAGCCCCACCAAAATAATACGGCAACAAGACAGTACTCACCATTGAATTTCCCATTCAGCTTGCGCCGGCGCCGGTCCACTGCCAGTCCAGCTTTCTTCATCATCCACGTCGATAGTTGGCAGCGGGACTAGTCCACCTGTAGTCAGCAGGTGAGGCTGGAAATCGCTTAGGTACATGCAAGCTTCATCAAAACTGCACGCCAAATCCAGCTCAGCCTCAGGCTCAGGGTTGTCACTGACAGTGGGACCGTCATTGGAAGCCGGTGCTGGTGCTGGTGCATTGCTTGGCAGCGACTGTCGCTTCTTAGTTGGTTTTAACACGACCCTTTGCCTTTTGCCGCCTCCATGATCATAGATACGGGAAAAATCCGGTGACACACACCAATACCCTCCAACGAATTGGGGCTCAATACGGTGAAAACAGGGGTCACTACATAACCTTTTCCTTACTACACGCTTCCACGTATGAGGAGTTGGCGAAAATTTGTAAAAGTCATAGTTTTCGATAAAATACTGATAAATTTGAGCAACTGTTGCCATCTTATCCTCTGTTGCATTAATCGAGGCCTATATCAAATACGCGTAACTTCTGTCAGGTTTTTGGAAAGCAGGCTGCACTTGAACACTCATGGTGGGTCTCTGCAGAATAGTGTAACACAAATTGAAACTGGTCTTTGTCTTTCTTTAATATGAAAAGCCTAAATTGGTACATTTTTGAAACCTCTTCCTTCAGTCTCAAGGCCAAGTTACAATAGCACACTGTGGTACGGTATCTTTTTTAAACGAAACACCTGCAAGCCGACACATTACTGATTCGGCGCATTACAATTCATGAATTTCTGCCATCTGGCGGACACGCGAAGCATTGCTGCCTATTAAAATCCGAACCATTATCAATAAACACATCAACCGCGCGTCAGCCGGGCATGACCCCTGGCTGGGAGCCCGGCATGCTCCGGGTGAACAGCGTGGCATTCCAGGAACATGCCAGGTACAAGCCGGTGATTACTTCGAATAAAAGCTGCCGCTGCTGTACGTAGACCAGTCATATGATCCCACAAGACCAAATATACCAAAACAGTAGACAAATTAATACATGATAAAATCCGACGAAACTCATAAAATAACAACTAATGTATAACTTAAAAAGTCCCCTAAAGGGCAATCCAGAGATAAATTGGTTGTAAGTGGTGCATTAGATTTAAAAGTTTTACCTTTAACACTATTCCTACATCCAATACATTTGAAGCAAGTGTAGTAACCCTTTAGGTCGTTTAACCATGTAACGTGGCGGTCTCGAAGACCATCAAAGGGACAGCTTGGTGACAACCGAGACTTAAGATTTTTCGCCCGTCTGTACACTATCTTAGGTTTGTCCGGAACAATTTCTTTAAGAACTGGGTCCCTCTGAATATTAAGAGGGGTCTCGAGACGCATAGCGTCTCTAATCATTTTAAGTTAGTACATAACCAGATTCCAGATGGCCTTACTTGCATGGGTATTGAACATTTGAAACCCAATTGGCGTGGGGGAGACAGGTTAGGTATGTTGTCCAAACGGGAAAGCTATTGGATTTACGTGCTAAAAACCCTGTCCCCATTGGGTCTAAACATTGACTTTGATTTGGCATCGTTTTTGAAAGATCCATAGAAAATATTCATATCTCTTATCCATTTTCTATTACGTTTCATCATTTTTATTAGCATATGTATAAACTTTTAATATTGAGTGTCTATTTTAATATTTTTTAAGGTTTATTTTACATGAGTGAATTAATTTTAACAATTGCATTAATGTCATGAGTGTTATTCAGGACCATTTTGACCCCAACAGCATAGCACAAAGGGTGAGCTGTTTTCTGTTCTGATACTACTCCACTAATTGCATTGCAATATCCCCGCCCATTTGTGGGCGGATATCTGAATTTTGCCTGTACTTAAGGAACTAGCGTACTAGGCTCCCACATCCCCTGAGGAAGTGACTCATTGTCACGAAACGCGTAGGGAGGAGGAGCCTAGTACAGTGCATGTGAGCCGTCACCCGCTGTGTACCATTTGGTGTTGGGGGAAAGCAACCGGCGCTGCGCTACTGACGCCATCAGTTGGCCCGTGATTGTGTGTGTCTCAACCCCACCGAGCTGGATACAAGCTGCGGACGGCATTCGTAAGTGGCACGTTTGCCCTTGCATATTGTGAGTGTGAACTTTGCTGCTTTTTATCCTTGTTATTAAAGTTTTAAGCAGAGTACACTAGGCTGTCTTTATTTCT